>NC_058136.1:51669885-51763341 GCF_016433145.1 Gracilinanus agilis | reverse complement strand
ATATAATGCTATATATAATATACATAATTCATATAGCTCATTTAGATGTTATTTAATAGAAGAATACCCTTTTAGAGTCCAATTTTTGGCTACTATGAGAAATGAGGCTATAAATATTTGTCATATAAGTCACATTCCTCTTTTTTTTATTTCTTTGAGGGTATAGGCCTAGAAGCGAAAACAAAAGGTAAGCATTGATCAATAACTTTGGAGTCATAGTTTCAGAGTGATTTTCAGAATGATTTGGAATAATTCATTGCCTCATGGGCTGTTCACTAGTATACCTGTTTTTCCCAGAGCACCCCAACATTTGCCATGTTGCTCTTTTTTATGTTTGTTGGTCTGATGATTGAGGTAAAACTTCAAAGTTGTTTTAACTTATCATTTCTCTAATTATTAATGATTTAGAGAATTTTTATATGGTTATTGATTCTTTAGATTTCTTCCTTTAACGTTTTTCAATTCATATTCATTGGCCATTTTTTAGAGTCTTGGCAAATGCCTACATTTAGAGGCGAGAAGGGATAAAGACCCGTGCAAAATATAGAGAGAGTATTCAGAGAGGTAGAAGGAGAATCAGCAGAGGAAGATATTATGGCTTTTATTATGACACTGACCTCTGATGGGGAGGGGGAAGATCATTTCAAAAAGATGAGGATGATCAAGAATATTAAATGCAACTGAGAGGTCAAGACAGATAGGAACTAAGAAAAGGCCATTCCATGTGATATCCTGTAAGACAGAGAGTAGCTACATGGTACAGTACATAGACTGCTAGGCCTGGAATCAGGAAAACTATGCTTCTCAAGTTCAAATCTGGCCTCAGACATTTAGTAGCTAGGTGACCCTGGCCAAGTCGCTTCCTATAAAATGAGCTGGAGAAGTAAACACAAACCACTCTAGTATCTTTGCCAAGAAAACTCCAAATGATATCGTGAAGTCAGGCACAATTGAAAACAACTGAACAACAGTAAGACAGAGGGGGCAAATACTCATCTCTTCCTCAATCAGATTAAAATGTAATTGGGAAGTTTTTAACAAAATCAATTTAAATATAAGAAAATATAGATAACATTCTGTTTCAAAACTAAGTTGATATGCAGCCCACCAGGATTCTTATATATGGTTTAGTGGCCCCATTTTTATTTGGGTTTGACACAACTGCTGCTAGATATATGTTCTGTGTTGGTCATCTGGCATTCTGCTCATCTTTGTTACGTGAAATGTTTCTATGGTAGAGGAATTGGGAAGTAACAATGACATTTTTCAAAAAGGATCCACAGACATTTTTAAAGAGAGGTTGCCCTTGGCAGCAAAAAAGATAGACTCTTCCTCAGGGACAAGCGGAAAGGAAGTGAAGCCATGAAATGGTTTTGAAGTGGTGAGAAGAGTTTCATTTCTGGTAGCCTTGGTTATCTCAGTAGATGAAGCTTGCTGCTCAGAAAATGCAAGAATGCATTCGGTTGCTTGAGGAAATATGGAAAATAATTAGAACAAAAACTATAAGAATTGCATTATGCAATCAACAAGAGGTGAATAAAATAATTGCTTTGGTTATAGTTAGGAGGTATGAATTTGATGTAACTGTATATTGGCTCCAGGCAGTGACAGGGAGCCTTTAATAAAGATTTGAAAAAATAAATAGTGGAGATTTTTCAGGGGTTGGGTATTAGTAAGAATTTCAAGGAGATCAAAAATTAAGTTCTGATGATGGTGGAGGTATCATCAGGCACTTGGAATGGGTGACCCCTGGGGCCACTTGTCAGTAAGCGAAGCTTGAACGTGGTAGATAGACGGAAATAATAGGAGGAACTTGAGGACTAGATGTCATTATATAGAAGAACATGATATTTAGGAGAGGCGAGGTGAAAGAGTTTAAAAGATAAACTGTTGTTAGGAAAATTTCCAAGTTAGTGATCTTGATTGGAAGGTGAAGCCATTGCAAACTTTGGCTGCTTTTGTGGGTAGGGGAAGTAAACTAGAGATTTAGGGTGTGAACATCACGAAAGTTTTAGGAACTCTCAGATCATGATGTGAGAAGGATCCTTTACATATATCTAGAGAAACTACGATAGAAGCAAGATGAGAGAGAGAAACAAAGCAGGTTAAAGATAGGATTCCAGGAGGAGAAGACTGAAGCCCACATACTGAAGTCATTAGAGAAAATGGAATAATGTCATAGGAATCACGTAGATGACTTCAACAAATGTGGGTAATTGGAGAGCTATTTTATTTTGGAGAAACTCTTTTCTAACCATTCACAACATCAGCATTTGAGGAAATGAAGACCATACGGTGCTTCTTCATCATCTATATTTAGAAAAAATTAAACATTTTCCTGCCATGTATGCAAGGTTAGGAGTCCCTAAGGGTAATTAGGGCTTTTTTATGTATCTCAGAATCACCTACTTCCATCCATACCTGTCAGACAAGAAGTCATCCAGCTTTTGCTTGCAAATCTCAGATGAAGGAGGCTCTCACTACTTTTTGAAGCAGTCCATTCCATTTTGGGAGATATTTCAAGCAACTGATGTTAAATGCTAGGGAAATCCAGAGAATAGAAAAGGAAAAAGGCATATGTCATTTAGCTAATTGTATCACCATAATGCGTGATGCCATATGGGAGTCAGGAAAACATTTTGTCATGATATTTTTATTAATTGGAGGGAGACCCATTGCTGCCTACCCTCAGTAATGAACATCCATTAATCAGGTTTATAGTCACAAAAGTCAGATGATTCTGTTGCTTTTGATTTGTTGTGAAAACAGCACCTACCCCAAACTAATATTTATTGTTCTTTTGACCAACACTTGACCGTAGCATGCAAAGAGGAGAAATGAGCTACCTCCTGACTGATGCCAAATGGTGTCCTGGGCCCTCAGAAGCTTGTAGAATTTACATTTCCCCAGTTTTCCCTTGTTATTAGCAATCTGGAACAGAAAAATGTTCTTGTTTGTTTTAGAACATTAGTCTCACTAATGTAATTTCACCTTAAGAGAATGATACTATACTGAACCACCGTCTTTGACACTGTTGATGATGGAGGACTATTGGCCTAAATGTACAGTGCTGGGCAACTTCTATCCAAGAAGTGTCAGACAGGTTTGATGGCCTTCTCTGTCTCCCAATTTACTCCTTTATCTACAAAATTAGGGGAAATGAATTTTTTTCATGACTTCTATTGCTGCTAGGGCACCAAAGCCGCCTTCCTGTTTCTCTTTAATGCCTAAAGCCCCTTCAGCTCAACCCAAATCTCTCTGAAATTCCCATTGACTCCAAATTGCCAAAAATTCATCTTGACAAATTTGGAAAAAGGCAAAGAAAGAAAAAAAGTCAGCATTTGGAAAAATGGTCAGTGGGGCATGGGCTGAGAATAGAAGACATGCCTCTTGGAATTCCAGGCAGCTTTAAAATCTTACCACTCCCCTGTCTCCCTCTTGCTCTATCTAGAAGATATACAGCATAGGACAAGAAAGGAGAGGCATAGTTGAGGAAGGCATATTTTTGCTGTTGTTCAGTCATTAAGTGAGGATGGACTTTTTGTGACCCCATGGACCCTAGCACAAAAGGCATGTGCACACTTGTGTTTGTACACATATATACACAAGCATATACAAAGGGAATCTTATATATGTCTATATAGATATGTATTGTATAAAATATGTGTACACATGTATTTGTTTATATAGATGGGCATACATGTGTATCTTTATATACATGTGTGCATGTATGTATGTATATTTGTCCATGAATAGACATTGCAAAAGCATTGGCCCCAAAATTGAACAGTGGGAAATAATAATTTTTAAATCATCTCAAGCTTTCCCCTGAAACAAGGGCCTGCCTTTTTCTATCTTGGTGTTTTTCCGCTATGGGAATTGCTGAGAGTCATGGACCATCGCGAAGAATTGAAATTGATGATGACCCCAAAGACAATGGAAAAGCACAAAGAAGGAGTGAGCAACCTGCAACACATTACCAATAAGGAATTATGAGGATGAAGAGGGATAAGAGATGTTATCGAAGAAATATATGTTCAAAACCAGAGGAGCTGGCTATTTGGCAAGAATGAGGACAAGCTCACATGTTCCCCAGGTGTCCTCTCACTGCCAGTAGAACTGAAGGAAAGCCTTTATCATGCCTGCAGTGGTGAAATTGAGGCAAGGGGACAGATGAGCAAGAATTGCATAGACATGTCACTCTCCAGACAAGAAAATGCTGACCTCCGTGAAATCACAGATCTCTACAAGTGATGGATGCTCAAAATGAGCACTATCCAAAAGTGACATGTGGTTACCTTGAGAGTTAGTGGCTTCTCTCTCACTGGAGATCACCTGTAGGTTGTAGTATAGGGCATATTCTTGTTCAAATTCAGAGTGGATCAAGTGGTCACTGGAAGACCTTCCAATTGTTATTCTTTTTCTTCTGTAATTTCATTGTTTCCCAGTGAAAAAGGTTCACTAGGATGGATTCCCATTATTATGTAAAACATAGCAATATTCAGTGTAGGCCCAGTATATTAAAATCTACATTTATTTTTAAATAGGGGGTGACCATTTACATTTTTAAAAAATTCAGCATTTGAGATTACTTTGCTTTTTTACTTTGCAGAAAGTTTCACAACACTCTTTAAATAACTACATCTCCTACTGTATCTTAGGTTAAAATAGATTTTTATTTACAAAAATCTGATGTCTGTGACTGTTCTGAAATATATCTATTGTATAAAGTATCCTTGTATAAAATTCCATATGTAAACTGAGAAGACCTTTGTAATATAGAATAGTAGTCTATGATACGACCTCCTCCAACTTGCTCTGATGAGGAAACTGAGGCCTGAGAGAGTAAAGTGACTTGGCCAAGGATGCATATCTTAATAGTGGGGCACTCAAGACCAGAAAGCAGGGATCCTGACTTCTGGGCCACTTTTCTTTCTGCTGTACTCTGCTGCCCATCTCCATCCTACCACCCACCCCCAGGCAAGTATCCTGGTTCCCAATCCATTGCTTTTTTTCAATAATCTGAGCTGTCTTTCAGTAAAAGAAATGAGCCCAATTAACTCCCCGGGGGGAGGCAATGTGACTCAATGGAAAGAATATTGGACATGAAATCCTTGAAGGACCTGAACCTTGGACTAGTTATTTAATTTCTCTGGAGCTGTTTCTTTTCCTATAAAATAGGTAGTTTAGACTAGATGAACTCTTCAGTCTCTTCCATCTCTGAATCTTTGATTCTGTGACCCTTCAGGTCCCTTCCAGCTCTAAGCCTGGAATTCTTTGAGCCAAGCTTTTGCAGTGTCCATCCAGGATTTCCCTTGTTTTGTTTTGATTTGTTTTTTCTTCTTTTTTTTTCTTTTCTCATACTTTCAGCTATCCCTAGGATGTTTTCTGCGGTAGGAAGAGAGAAAGTTTGCCCATTTCTGTGACTACTTACTTGGAGCTTCCAATAATATTTGGGTTGTGTTATGCAAAGGACATTGCCGCCTAGGATAAGCAAGTCCAGGAAACAGCCTCTCCCACTCCTCCCTCCCCCAGTATGCCCAACTCTGATGGATTTACTGTATTAGAGTAACATTTTCCTGAGGTTAAAGGTGAAACCGTCTGTTTTCACTGCCAATTTGCCTTAATATCTTAAGCTGTAAATAAAAGAGCAAGGTCTGAAAATGAGTGATTAAGCCAGAAGTAGAATTTTCATCTGGATAATCAGATGAAGCATAAGCCTTCCTCTTGTCTATTGCAGAGGATCTAATAGTCTGGAGGCAATGTGATCTGAATTTCTAACCAGTCCTCACTCTAAGGGGTGTTTGATTCATACTGCTTATATTTTTGTCTGGTTCATTAAACATATAATTTATTGGTTATTAAAATGCCCCGCAGTATTTTTCCATTACAGAAAAAAATATATAAAAAGTGATTTATGTTGCTTGGGTCTAAATTGATACATGTCATAAAGATGAGAGTTGTCATTGGTTCCCACATACTCTATCTTTCCTATGAGAAACAGTCACTATCATTGAAGAAAGATCACCACATAAAAACTGAATTCAACCTGTCACTTGTATAGCTTTGGACACAAAAGACCCTCTACCTCATATCTATTGTTTGGGACCAGATGGACTACTCTTCTAACTTTTGATCCCAGTATGTGCCTGTTCCAATTTGATGCTTACAAATGGTCAAACTGGGGCAAAGTTAAGTTTCGTGGCCCATGTGAGGTTCCCTATTTCATGCTTTATTTCCTCCGCCGTCATTTTGAGCAGATTGGGAGACAAGCCCAAAGATGAATGGTGAATCAAAGATGAAGGACGAAATGAAATGAAAACGAAGGACAAACATGATGGGGTATTTGCCTGGAACATCTCAAAGAGGTTATAGCTATTGATCATAAACAAAATTCTGAGCCCAGCAGTTAGAGTTCTGGATCATCAAACCTCACCGTCAGCAGCAGTAGCAGCCTGAGTGACTCCTCCCCAAACACCAATGTTTGCTTTTTCTAAACAGACTGTTTCTCACCGTAAAATAGACCATCCTTGTCTCCGGAAAAGGTCAAGGATGGCTGTAAATCGCTTGCAGTTCTAATGACTTTTTCAATCTTATTTCTCCTATGAATACTTATTGCTTCTATCCCTCTAGAATGGTCTTACTGGTTTTTTTCTTTCCCCATTTGGGCACCAGCTCTACCATGGTATGAAGATGAATTGAAGCCAGAGGGGGAGAGGGTGAAGGAGCATTTTAAAAGTAATTCTTCCTAGCACAAAGTATTGGTGGAGATTTACATATTTGATTACCAAAGCCACCATGCAGTTGGGACTTTTGCTTCAGAATACATTTTACAAAGGGACTTTAATATCATGTTGAGTCTTATCAGGAAGGAATGTTGGCGGTGCTCCTTAGAGCTGCATATTCTGGTGCCTCACCTTCTACAGACATAAACTCACCCTCTCTCCCCATCTTGATGGCGCTAGATTCATGCAGCATTTTGGAGAAACTATCAAAGAGCCTAGAGAACTGGTACTTTATAGATCCCCTTTTCAGGTAGTGGCTATTCCTGAAACTAAATGTACTGTATATCCTCCATATTAACGAAGAGCGGCAGGATGGAGAGAGCAGCGTGGTCATCAACCACCCATTTGCTACCCACAGTGTGGACATGGAATCCTAAGACCTAAGTTTAAGTACCACCTTTGTTATGGACTAGATGTTGTGACAGAGAGACAAGGGAGTCATTTTGGGACAAGGGAACTTTTGGCCCTCAAATCGCCTGTCACAAACAGCCTCCTACTCAGACAATGTGTAGATCTATCCAATCATTGCCTGAGAAGCTTCCATTATTCTCTTTTGTTCCTGAGATAAAATCCAGACTTTCTTCTTTGGCATTTGAAACTTTTGATGACTTTTCTCTGACCTGGTTATGTATAGCAGGTATTGTCAACCATTGTTGTGTCCTGGACCCTTTGCTCATCAGTCTGCTGAAACCCAGAGACCCTTTCTCAGAATCATGTTTTTAGATGTATTCAATAAAGTATTTAGAAGTACAATGGAAACAAATTATGTTGAAACATAGTTATCAAGACATAAGAAATTCACAGATGCCCTGATATCTATTTACAGATCCCTTCAGAGTCTGTATACCCTAGTTAAGAATGGCTGATCTAGAATGACTCGTAATTACTTTCCTCTATACACATCAACATTCTCTATCCTTATTCTTCTCCATTTGGAACATTCCACCTGCCACTTCATTGCCATTATTACCAAGGTTCATTCTTTTTTTCCATCCAGAGAATGTGCTATATATTCATTAAAGCAGTACACAGCAAGAGCACAAAGCAAAAACAGAAATCATTCTGCAGTGGAAGATATTCTACAGGTTCATTCTTACGCCTTGAATTTTCTCCCTGCCTCATCTTTGCCTCTTAGAATCCTCAACTCCCTCCAAAGCTCAGTTCAAAGCTCACCTCCAGTAAGAGCCCTTTCCTTCCTGCCCACCCCCACCCCACCATGTTTTAAGGTGTCCTACGCCAATTGCTTTGAATTTGTGCCGTACTTACTTATCTGTGTACATGTGATCTAATGAGATATTGCAGGGGAACATCAGCAAATCTCAGAGTATTGCACAAGTTCTAGTCATTATTGTTATTAATATTATTTTCTTTTCCTCAGTAAAATATAAGCTGCTTGAGGGCAGTGATTCCTTGTGCTTCTATCATCTTATCTCTAGTGTTTAGCATAGAGTCTGGCTCATAGTAAATATTTTAAAAAGATTTACCGATTTGATATGATTTGATCTGGCAGTTTCCAACCATTTAGCTAGCTCCCAACCAGCTTCTTGAGGGAATACATGAGGACTTTCCCTTAACCATTCTAGGTCAAACATCAGCAAATCTCCATATCCATTTATATTGGGTGCCAGACAGTATGGCCATCCTGCATTTTCAGAGGATGTCACAAGTACAAATCAGGCAGTTCTAGTCCAGTGCTCACTTAATTTATCTGTGTAAACTACTTCTTTGGAAATCCTTAGGCTAACTAGAAACTCGCTACCCATCAAGTTTTATAGTGGCTACAAGGATAATATTCAGTTGTAGGAAAGCAGCAGGTAACTGTTATTGGAAGAGGGAATTTCCTCACTTAAAAATGAGAAGCCTGGTCTCTGTCCCCCAGCCTCTAAAAGTCAAATAAACCTTAATGTAAAACAGTCAGTAGATGCAGAGTATTAAGTATACATTTAGGTGACATTTCAAGTGAGTTTGGTACTTTAAACACAACTGTTTTCAGTAGGTGTAGGCAAATGAATGCCAAACCCAGAACACAAACATGTATAAATGTTTTTTCCTGGAATGCCTGGTAATGGCATTTTTATTATAAAGTGACATAATCCAACAGAATTCTGATTGATGTTGCCAGTGCTTTGATTATCTTGTCCTATAGTCCTGATTTTTGGAAGTTGATCTGTGTTAGATTAACTATACAAAATAAATATGGATTAGACATGTACCCTAAAATTCAGTGCATCCTGTTACCACCTGAGGCAGTGCCACTGTCAGTCCAGCTGCCGCCTTGGGACCTGTAAAATGTTAAGAGACCTGGAAGAAGGCTGTCAGTGTTTGAGTAGATCATTTATGGAGAGTTATGTACAGGATAATATAGTGCTCCTCCCATCTCTGTCACAACAATATAAAATACCCAAATTAACACAAAATATAGAAGTCTTAACCCAGCCTCAGAAAGTGAAATTGAACAAGCCATATAGAAACTACAAAGAAAAAAATCCTATTTATCTATGATCTCTTTGGGGTACAAACCCAGCAATGGTATGGCTGGATCAAAGGGCAGGCATTCTTTTATAGCCCTTTGAGCATAGTTCCAAATTGCCAACCAGAATGGTTGGATCAGTTCACAACTCCACCAGCAATGCATCAATGTCCCAATTTTGCCACATCCCCTCCAGCATTCATTACTCTCCCCTTCTTTCATTTTAGCCATTCTGCTAGGTGTGAGGTGATACCTCAGAGCTGTTTAGATTTGCATTTCTTTAATTATTAGAGATTTAGAACACTTTCTCATGTGCTTATTGATACTTTTGATTTCTTCATCTGAAAATTGCCTATTCGTGTCTCTTTCCCATTTATCAATTGGGGAATGGCTTGATTTTTTATACAATTGCTTTAACTCCTTGTATATTTGAGTAATTAGACCCCTGTCAGAGTTTTTCGTTATGAAGATTTTTTCCCAATTTGTTGTTTCCCTTCTGATTTTGACTACATTGTTTTTGTTTGTACAAAAGCTTTTTAGTTTGATATAATCAAAATCATTTATTTTACATTTTGTAATTTTCTCTAACTCTTGCTAAACAGACTTGTACGAAAATATTTATAGCCGCGCTTTTTGTGGTGGCAAAAAACTGGAAAATGAGGTTATGTCCTTCAATTGAGGAATGGCTGAACAAATTGTGGTATCTGCTGGTGATGGAATACTATTGGGCTCAAAGGAATAAAGAACTGGAGGAATTCCATGTGAACTGGAAAGACCTCCAGGAACGGATGCAGAGCGAAAGGAGCAGAGCCAGAAGAACATTGTACACAGACCAATACACTGTGGTAAAATAGAATGTAATGGACTTCTGTACTAGCAGCAATGCAATGATCCAGGACAATTCTGAGGGATTTATGGAAAAGATGCTACCCACATTCAGAGGAAGAACTACAGGAGTGGAAACACAGAAGAAAAGCAATGGCTTGAACACATGGGTTGAGGCAGACATGATTGGGGATGTAGACTCAAAACTACCACACCAATGCAAATATCAACAATTTGGAAATAGGTCTTGATCAATGACACATATTAAAACCAGCGGAAATACACATCAGCCATGGGCCAGAGGGAAGCTCGGGAGGTGAAGGGGAAAGTAAGAGCATGAATTATGTAACCATGTTAACTTTTCTAAAAAATAAATATTAATAAATGTTTTTTAAAAATCCTGGTTCCAGAAGAATTTATATGTGAATCTCAGCAAATGTTCAAAGATAAAGTAAACAATAAATAAATTAAAAAAATAACTAAGGAACATAAATTATTCTCAGCAATTTAGAAATTATTCTACCAAATTCTATATGATAAGATGGGATAAAGAAGACAAAAAGAATTATAAACCAATATTATTAAAGAATTTTCATTAATAGGTTAAATAAAATCCTAAAAAAACTATAGTATACTCTCCCTTTCCCTATCTCTATATATGTACATATATATGTACATATACAGATACATATTTATAATTCATCATAAACTAAATTTTTACTACACATATAAGAATGAATCAGTATTTGGAAAACAATTAGCGTAATTAATCATATTAAAACAAGTACATGATCATATCAGTAGATGCAGAAAAAAGTCTAACAAAACATGGAACTTGTTCGTGCTAAAGGCACTAAAAAAAGCATGGGCATAAAAAGTCCATTATTTTAATGGGATAAAAAGTATATATTAAAAAGAAAAAGCTAGCATTTTTTGCAATAGAGAGACACACAAGAAACTTTTCCCCAAAAAATGAAGAGATAAAGTAGAAAAACTCTCTTCTCTCCTCAGCTATTGACACAGTTCTAGAAATGCAAGTGATCTCAGTGAGTCCAGAGGAAGAAATTATAAGCATCAATGTTCATCGGGGAAAAATAGTCTTATTTTCAGCTTATATAATGGCTTAGTTAGATAACCCAAGAAAATGAGCAAAGAAGTTACTTCCAATGAGTAATGGTGAACCGAGTAGCCCAATGTTGGATAAACACAAGAATATAAATTGCTTAGGGAAGCATAAGAACTACTGGGAAAACTAGAGAGCAATTGCCCTTCCCATTCCCCCTCCCTCCATCAAATAGATTTAAACCATCATTTTATACCATTTACCAATAATGGCAAACCTTTTAGAGATGGAGTGCCAGGCCCTGCCTCCACGCCCCAGACCATGTGCCGTGCCCACTCCACCCAGAGACTGAGTGCCTGGCCTGCCTCCCCCCACCTACCTCAGCCAGGGGAGGAAGGAAGTGCTCCTATTAAGATATTTGGCAGAGGGGTGGGTGATGAGAGAAATGTTCTCAATACAGATGAAGAGGGGGAGGAGAGTGGCCTGAGTGCCATGCTCCTCTCTAGCTCTGCAGCCTATGAGTTGCCCACCTTACTGTCTGTGCCCTCCCAATGAGCTGCTGGGCAGAGAGGCAGGGATGTGAAAAAATGTCATCAGGTGCAGTGGAGAGGGGGAGGAGAGTAGCTCTGCCCAAGTCCCTCTGCCTTTCTAGAAATGAATTGGGTTGGGGGAGGATGGTGTGTATTCACAGAGAGAGCTCTGTGTGCCATCTTTGACACCCATGCCATAGGTTCACCATCACTGCCATATACCATAATAATTTCCATAATGGCTATTAGACTTAAATAAAAGGCTATATCATGAAAAAAAATATACAGATTGTGACCTTTTTGGGAAGGAGTGGCGTATAAAAACAAAAACCATCAATAATTTTTTTTTTTAAAACAGTTTGGTTACATCATTCTCCTCAATAACTTTAAGTTGTTCCCTATTGCCTATTGGATAAAATATGAACTCTTCAACTTAATGGTTCAAGTCTTTTGCTATCTGGCTCCAGAGTGTTTTTCATGGTTTATTGCACATTCCTTCCTTTCATACACTCTACATTCCAAGTAAATTGTGTTGGCATTTCATTTCTTCTCTGCACTGTCTCTTTCCTTGGAACACATTCCCACCTTGTTGCAGCTTCTTAGAGTTTCTAGCTTCCTTCAAGCCTTAATTCAAATATTAGATCTTACTTGAAGTTTTTCTTGATCCCCTAATTATCACAGCTTTCCCTCTTCCCAAATCATTGTGCATTTTCTTATTAGTTTGACATATATCCATACATAATAAATCAGCTCTACAAAAGAGAGACTATCATTTTTCTTGTCTCTGTATCCTTAACACCTAACAATGGAACTTTCACATAGTAAATACTTAGCAATTGCTTCATAAATTGCTCAGTAAGGTGCTTTCTTGACACAAGTGATGTCACTTTAGAATAACTCTCAGTTCCAGTGTAAGTGTGCAGTCATGTGCCTAGCCTCCCATGTTTTATATTCCTTTATCCAAGATGGTGGGGAAGACCAACCACAAAACAACAACAACAAGCAATCAAATTTTAAACCGAAAAATTGAGTTTGCTCAGGGCATAAAACAGATGAGCAGTTTTGGAAGTCTTTATCCTCTCCCCTGCAACACAGCTACCCTCAGGGCCCATGATTGACCACGTGTCAACAAGCTTGAGGATGAATTTTCTGTATTCTCTAGTTATCTGTGCAACTTGGCAGGTATTCAGGTGCTCACTTGTCCCATGGAGTGCCCTTCTCTCGAGGATCCTTTTCCCTGCCTTGGTTTGTAAGATCAAATTGAGCCATTTACTAATGTATTCTAAATTGTAAACCATTTTCTTTTCATGACAACATGCTTGTAGGCATTCATTCGTTTTCTTTCAAATTCTCAATTCTGCTAGAACATAATTGTGTGATAGATTCTGATCATTTTGGATATTTTCTCAATTAAGTGTATGATTTTGCCACCTGTGGAGAGGATGGACTTTAGAGGAGAGAGATGGGAAGCAGGCAGCCCAGTCAGGCAACTTTTGCAGGTGTCCAGTTGAGACGTAATGAAATCCCCACATTGATGGCCACATGATTGGGAGAAAGGGGACAAATACAAGAGCTTTTGAGGAGGAAGAAGCAGCCAGCAGACCAATTTGGGCTAGAATGAAGAGATTGTGGGTCTAGCATAGTATACAACTCATGTCTGTGATATCCTTCCAAAAGGACTAGGCAACCACATCACAAGAATGATTCACTGCTACTCTGGGTATACTCATATAAACAAAGCCTGATACTGATGTTGAAATGGAAAGACGAGAAGATAGGTCATGCATTCAGGGAAATGTCCGAGACCTGCCAATACCATGTTAATGATTCTCCCTATCCCAGGGGCTTCCAGGTTTTGTAGAGGTTGATTTAAATTTGAGTTTTAAGGGGCAACTAGATAGTGCAGCTGATAAAATGCCAGGCCTGGAATTAGGAGGAACTGGATTCAAATCTGGACTCAGATACTTCCTTCCTGTGTGACCTTGGGCAAATCTTTTTAACCCCAATTGCCTAATACTTTCCACTCTTCTATCTTAGAATTGATACTAAGACAGAAAGTAGTAAGTATTTAAATAAATAAATTTGAGTTTGAATCAATGAAATGATGTACTCAGTACATTGCAACTTAGCATTTCCTTGGCATTCTTTCCCAAAGCCTGGACACCACCCTCTTTCACTCTGAGACAATTGGTCCCAATTACCCACTTGGTAATAGCGAGCTTTAATTCCCCAAGGACTGGTGAAAGAATATTTTTTGTCAAAATATTTTGAAGTCCCAATAGAATCCTCCACCCAGAAATCAGGTAGCTACTGAAGATATGGAAATTCCAAAAGCAGCTGTTGAAGAGAAGTGTAAGTTGTTATTAAATGAGAGAAAGTGCCTCTTCTGTTTTGACATGTTTACTATTTGGCAGTCCTAGGAGTTATGTGTATAGGTTCACACTGATGTTACTTAAACTGACAGGGTAATATCAAACCGTAAGCAAATCATGTATCACTTAATCCTGAAGGGATGAATCAAGGGGAAATCAATAGTAGGCAATACAGTAGTCAGATAACAAAGATAACATAGAAAATTGTACAAATCATGGAATTATAGGTGGCAATCATAGTAAGATCACCTTGTGTTTACTTGGGGGTTTTCTTCAGCAAAAGCTTGTCATGTTAAGCATATATCTAATTCTGCCTCCCAGAATTCCTGTGAAAGAAGGAAGGAACACTGGTCTCCGTTGAAAACATTTATGTGCCTATACTTTGGCTAAATAATGTTGGGGCAAGGACTTTTAACTTCCAGATTGCCAAGTCCAAGCCTTGGAACTTCTTGTCTTTCCTTAGCATTGAAAGACAGACTTTTATTGATGAGCTGATATTAAACTGTGTATATGTTGTACCATTTTGTCACAGATTCACATATTTTATCGCTTTTAGCCACAATGTACCTATGAAGAAAGTTGAAGGAGGCTTCATTTTTTCCTTGTCTGCTTTCCTGAGTTATCATAGTCTCTGGGCTTTGCTAGTAGAAATTAAAACTGTTACCATAGGGGGCAGCTGGGTAGCTCAGTGGAATGAGAGCCAGGCCTAGAGACAGGAGGTCCTAGGTTCAAATCCGGCCTCAGACACTTCCCAGCTGGGTGACCCTGGGCAAGTCACTTGACCCCCATGGCCTACCCTTACAAATCTTCCACCAAGGAATTAATACACAGAAGTTAAGGGTTAAAAAAAATAAAAAACAAAAAAAAACTGTTACCATGACTGTTTGTAACCTGGCTCTAATCATCTGATCTGTCTCCTCACTTAGACCATTCTCAGAATAGTAGCATCAAGAATCTTTAACTAAAATTGTGAGTTTGAGAAATGCCCCATCTTCACTTCCATAGAGTTATGGCTTTGTCTTGCTGAAATTACCAGTAGCCAAAAAGTGGTCAGCAGTACCCTCACAATCACACTTGGCTACATTCTAATAGAATCTGTGAATTGGCATTTTTGACTTATTACCAATACGCTCTTTACCATCTTCCTAGAACTTCCCAATTTCTGTTGGTGTCACCACCAAGTTGGTGCCCTAGAAGTGCTTCTCAACTCTTCACTCTAGTTACATTCCAAATCCAGTCCATTGACGTCTTATCAATTTCACTTCCTCAAAATAAAAAAATACTCTTTGCTCCCTAAACACAGTCTCTGAATTCCTGTTCCCATGGAGTCCTATTCCCTGAATGCCATTCCTTCTCATTTAACTCCTCTCCATCCTTTAACAAACAACCCTAAAGCCATCCTTTCCAGGAAGCCTTCCAAATTACACATGTGCCACACACACATACACACACACACATGCATGCAGAGAGAGCTCAAATAATAACATGCCCTTTTACATTGTTCTTTGTTTTATAATTAATTCCCATAATTTTTTGCTGGATAAATTAACTAAATAATCAATTGAATTGAATTGAGAAAGAAAATGATTTTGATAAGATAGAATAGGGAGCCACAGTGGATAAAAATTACTTTCAAAATTGAATTTTTCCAAGTATGGTGGTACATGTCTGCAATCTCTGCTAACAGGGATGCTAAAGTTGGTGAATTTCTACCCTTGGGAATTCTGAGCTGCAGTGGTCCAGGCCAAATTGGGTAGCTGGCATCAGTATGACCAACTCTCAGGCGGGATGTGGGGAAGGGACCACTATGCTAACAAGGAGAGGCAAAACAGCCCAGGTTTGGAGACGGAACAAGTCAAAGTTCCCATGCAGACCAGTAGTAGGATTTGGATCACTGAGTGGTCATTGTGCTTCCAGTGCAAATGAAATGGAGAGACCCAGTCTGCATGAATGAATGAACAAACAAAGGAACAAATGAAGTATGCCACTAACTAGACCATTTGATTAGCAGAAGTGAGATGATAGTTTCTAAGAAATTAAATACACAACCCCCGATAGCCGAATAAATTGGGGAAAATTGCATTGTATGCATTCAGAAAATGGGTGGCTTATTTCTCTTGCCTCCACCTCCATTATACATTCCAGAGAAGGATAGGAAGGTGGACAATTGCTTCTGGCTGCTACAGGAAATAGGCAAGAGATAGCACAAAGACCAGTACCAAGTCCTGGAATTGAAGGTTGGGAGATGGAGGACAGATATTTCCCATCAATTCATTTTGTGGCCTGTAAAAATATAAAGTCCTTTAATGAGGTTAGTCTTACATCATGGCTTTTCTCCCAACTCAACTACTCAGTGGGGTATTCTTCCCACAAAGAACAACTGTAGGTTTTCTCCAGATGAACTGTCCTCAGCTTTTCCTGCCTTTCCACTCTTGCCTTCACTTCCTTCTTCCTACTTTACTGGGAAAACCATGTACCAATTATTGCCAACGATCCAGTGTCGGAACACATATTTTTGATCATGTTTTCATAAACAGATACTAAAGGGTCTGAGCTGAGAAAGGGGTTCCTCCAGAGGGCCTGAGTCATTAGCAGATCTTTTCTCTCTAAAAGTTTTATTAAAACAAGTCTAAGTGCACATAAATATCTGGAATTAATAAATTGCTCATTTAAAACAAAAACTTAAATAAATTAAAAATAGCTACTTTAATTCTAAACTAGGCTTCAGAAGCAAGTTGTCAGCAACATTTCTAAAGGAATTTATTTTAAATAAACTGTTTATAAAGTCCTACAAATAGGTGTTTTATCCAGCAAAATGTTGACAAATTTATTCATGGTGTCATTAAGAATGTATGTACTGATCCATTTGAGGATAATCAGCAAAATCACTAGCCACTTTTACAAAAAGTTAAATCAAAAAAGTGGAAGCTACAAGCACCAAAAAAGGAGTTATTACCACAATTTAAAATTTCACTGCTATAGCACATATTAAGTATTTTCATTAGGAAAATTAGCCTATTATCTGTATAGCACAAAATACAGCTCATGGGCATTAGGGCACATTTCAGAACCTTATATTGATAGAAAAATAAATTTGAATTTAATCACCCACAAAGTACTTTAGTGAACCATAACAGAGTCAGTACAAGAAGAAGAAAATGCTGGTGAAAAAGACTCTAAACAGGTTTTTCAGCCTTCACAGGGAAGCCACAATAGAAGCATAATTTCTCTGCATTAGCAAAACATTCCAGAGTGGGGAGAGATGGGAAATGAAGGTAGAGATGGGGGGGGGGATTCGAAACAGTAGATGTTTTGCTTAAATATGCTATATGGCATTTTTAAAGACCAAGAATATAAGAACTGTCATATTAATAACTCAAATTATGACCTTCCCACAGGGGAGGAAGAAGGCTACTGATTTCTGGTGCTCCTCCCCTTATCTTGTGCCCACCCCCTGACTGCCCTACTTGGCCTAGCCTAAGAGACGGTTCAAGCCAGAGAAAAGCTGTTAGGGTGAGAAAGAAGTTAACCAGAGTTCAAGATTAATGTGGAATATTGAATTGTATTACACCAGATTCAATTCTGTGTTTGTTAACATGGCATTTGTTTTCTAAAGTGACAAGAGAGGCTGCACATTAAATTCCTGTATGATAACAAATGACAAGATCGGAATAAATGTCAAAACAAGTCTGAGAAGCTCGAGAAAAGGTCAGAAATAAATAGAGTGGTGTCCAGCAGGGACGATTAAAGAATGCAATTAAAAACAAAGGGAAAGAACCCACAGAAAGTAGCTCTAAGACTAGGCTTATAGACATCATATTCCCCCCATCCACCCTAAATTTTTTTTTACCATCAAAATGGCAATCACCTGCAAAAGCATGTTTGGTTTCTCCTTGAATTTTTGTTAAGGATATAATTTATGTAAGAGACTAATGGGCCACTCTCAGAAAGATTTCATAGAGATAAGAAAGTGAAACTGTGTCTTGAGTTGCTGATATTTTTTTGTCCTCTTAAAAATATGTGTCTGTTGTTTTTTGGAAGTTTCTTTTTTGATATATATTGAAATTTGATTTCTGAGTAACTTCGAAGTCCTATTACAGATTTCTTGTGTCTATTTAGTGAGACTAATGCCACACTTTCCTACTTTATCTGCTTCAGCAACTTTTCTGCTCATTCATCTAACGTATCAGACCCTGTGGTGACAGAGTTCATAGGCTGAATTTCCACTTCCATCAGTGATGAAATTAGATGACTATGAAGGTACCTCCAAACCTGTTCCATTTCACATCTATTTGTTGTCTTAGATTCAACTCTATGGATGCTCTTGTTATGAACTGGCCCAGCCAGATCATATAAGAATGCAAGTGAGAACAGGGACCAGCATGAGAGATTCGGCTCACTTCACTTTCTATCAGTTCATATAAGGCTTTCCAGGTTTTTCTGAACTCACCCTCTTCATTATTCCCCATGGCACAATACTATTCCATTACAATCATATACCACAACATGTTCAGTCATTCCATCAAGTGATAACCAGCCCTCAGTTTCCAAATCTTTACCACTACAAAAAGAACTAATAACATGTTTTGATACAAGTAAGTCCTTTCCCCTTATCTCTGATCTCTTTGGGATTCAGATCCAATAGTGGTATTGCTGAATCAAAGGGTATGCATAGTTTTGTGGTCTTTTGAGCCTGGTTCCATATTGCTTTCTATAATGGTTGTATCACTCACAATTCAACCAGCAATGTATTAGTGTCCTAATTTTCCCACATCTCCTCCAACATTTATCATTTTCTTTTTTTGTCATGTTAGCCAAACTGGCAAGTAAGAGGTGGTATCTCAAAATTGTTTTAATTTATATTTTTCTAGTCAATAGTGATTTGTAGCATTTTTTCATATACCTATGCTTAGGTTTCATTTCTTCTTCTGAAAACTGCCTCTTGGACCATTTTTCAATGAGGGAATGCTTTTTGTGTTCTTATAAATTTGATTCAGTTCTCAATATATTTGAGAGATAAGTCAAGAGACTCTTACTATAATATTTTCCCCAAAATTTGTTGTTTTCCTTCTAATCTTGGTTGCATTGGTTTTATTTGTACAAAACCTTTTTAATTTAATGTAATCAAAATTATCTACTTTATGTATTGTTCTCTATATCTTGTTTGGTCATAAATTCTTCCTTCATCCATAAGTCTGGCAGGTAAACTTTTCCATGTTCCCCTATTTATTTATGATGTCACCTTTTATTTCTAGATCAAGTATCCATTTTGACTCAATCCTGGTATATGGTGTGAGATGTTGGTCCATGCGTAATCTATGCCATACTGCTTTCTAGTTTTTCCAGCAGTATTTGTCAGACAGTGAATTCTTCCCACAAAAGCTTGGATCTTTCTGATTATACAATCCTAAATTGTTGTGGACATTAACCACCATGGGTTGATTATATAATCTGTTCCATTGATCCACATTCTATTTCTTATCCAGTACCAGATGATTTTGGTAATATTTTGATGAATAGCACTTCATAGTACAGTTTGATATCTGGTATAGTGAGACTTCCTTCCTTCATTTTTTTATTATTCCCTTGATATTCTTGGCCTTTTGTTCTTCCAGGTTAATTTTGTTATTATATTTTTCTGGTTTGTTAAAATAATTTTGGGGTTGATTGATTGATTTGGCATTGATTTAGATAGTATTGTCATTTTCACTTTATTGGCTTGGCCTATTCATGAGCAATTAATCTTTTTCCAATTGTTTAGGTCAGACTTTATTTGTGTGAAGAGTGTTGTATAATTGTGTTCACATTGTTGTTGGATTTGTTTTGTTAGGTATGTTTTTTATATTGTTTAGAGTTATCATGAATGGAATTTCCTTTTCTATCTCTTGCCATTAGATTTTGTTAGTGGTAAATAAAAATGCTGATTATTTATTTGTGTTCATTTTGTATCCTGTGACTTTGCTGAAGTTGTTAATTATTTCTGTTAGGTTTTTGGTTGATACCATCATATCATGTCCAAAGAGTAATAACTTTGTTTCTTAATTGCCCATTCTAATTCCTTCATTTTCTGCTCTTATTGCTATAACTAGCATTTGTAGTTCAATATTAATTAAATAAGAGTGGTGATAATGGGCATCCTTGCTTTGCACCTGATTTTATTTGAAAGGGTTTTAGTTTATCCCGATTACAAATGCTTACTGATAGATTTAAGTAGATGTCATTCATATCTTTGTGAAAGGTTCCATTTATTCCAATATTTTCTAATGTTTTTATAAGGAATAGGCGTTGTATTTTGTCAAATGCCTTTTCTGTATCTTTTGAAATAATCATATGGTTTCTATTGGTTTTGTTTTTGATATGGTCAATTATGCTTATGGTTTTCCTAATATTGAACCACCCCTGCCTTCCTGTTATGGTATATGATTCTCTATGATTCTTATGATATAATGTTGTAATCTCCTTGCTAATATTTTATTTAAAATGTTTGTATCGTTGTTCATTAGGAAGATTCATTTACAATTTTTCTGTTTTAGCTCTTCCTACCTTAGGTATCAATAACATTTTTGTCATAAAAAGGGTTTGAAAGAATTACTTCTCCAATTTTTTTCAATAGTTTATATTTATGTAGTAGTAGAGTTAGCTGTTCTTTGAATGGTTGTTAGAATTCACTTATGAATCCATCTGGCCCCGGTACCTTTTTCTTAGTGTGTTCTTTGATGATATGTTCAGTTTCTTTTTCTGTGATAGGATTGTTGAAGTAATCTGTCTCCTCTTTTGTTAATCTGGGTAATTTATATTTTTGTAAGTATTCATCTATTTCACTTAGATTGTCAGATTTATTTGCATGTAGTTGGGCAAAATAACTACCAATAATTGCTTTAATTGCTTCATTAGAAGTGATTTCAGCTTTTTCATTTTTGATGTAATTTGGTTGTTTCTTTTTTTTTAATAAATTTAACCATTTAGTTTATCCATTTTTATTAAAAACCAATTCCTTTTATTTATTAGTTCAATGATTTTCTTTCAATTTTTAAATCTCTTCCTTGATTTTCAGGATTTCCAATTGGGAGTTTGATTGGGAATTTTTTATTTTGAGTAGATTCTGTTCCTTCCTTTTGTTCTGCATGTGACTCCCTGTTTTAAATGTGTTTCTTATAGAGAGCATATGATGGGATTCTGCTTTTTAATCCATTCTGATATCCTTTTGCTGTTTTATGAGTGAGTTCATTCTATTCACATTGATAGTTATGATTACTAATTGTAATCTTATTTTGCCCCTGTTGACTCTTCTCTCTCCCTTTAGCCGTTCCATATTCACAGATACTTTGTTTTCAATCTTCTCTTCTCCCTGTGTGTTCCTCTTTTCCATCCCTTTTTTATATTAGCCTATCTTACTTAACTTCCTTCCTTCTTTCCATTTATACTCCTTTTCTTTGCTCTAATAGTAAAGTTTTTTAACAAATAAGTTATTATTTTAATAACAAATTTACACATAAGTTTTTTGAAGTGATATTGTCTTCTGCCCTTCTTCCCTCCTTGCTCCTGGGGCCAACAAACAATTCAATCTGGGTTACACATGTACTATCACAGAAAACATATTTCCATATTATTCATTTTTGTAAGTAAATAATATTATAGAACAAAACCCAAAACATATATCCAAATAAACAAGCAATAAATTATATGTTTTCATCTGTATTTCTACTCGGCAGTTCTTTCTCTGGAGGTGGATAGCATTCTTTTTCATAAGTCCATTAGAATTGCCCTGGATCATTGTATTACTGTTAATATAAAAGTCTATCACATTTGATCATTCAGCAGTATTATAGTTACTGTGTATAATGTTCTCCTGATTCTGCTTATTTCACCCTGTATCAGTTCATGTGGTTTTTTTCAGCTCTTCCTAAAATCATCCTGTTCATTATTCCTTATATCACAATAGTATTCCATCACTATAATATACTACATTTTGTTCAGCTATTCCCCAATTGAGGGTTAGGGTTAGGGTTAGTGACATCCCTTTGCCACTACAAAGAAAACAGTTATAAATATTTTTGTGCAAATAGGTCTTTTTTTATTTTTTTATCTCTTTGGGAAACAGACCTAGTAGTACTGGATCAAAAGGTATGCATTGTTTTATAGCCCTTCGGGCATAATTCCAAATTACCCTCCAGAATAGTTGGATCAGTTATCAACTCTACCAGCAATGCTTTAGTGTCCCAATTTTTCCAAATTCCCTCCAATACATATCAATTCCTTTATTATCATGTTGGCCAACCTGATAGGCATGAAGTGGTACCTCAGAGTTGTTTTAATTTGCATTTCTCTAATCAAGAATGATTTAGAACATTTTTTCATATGATTATTGATAGCTCTGATTTCTTCTTCTGCAAATGGCCTATTCGTATCCTTTTACCATTTGTCAACTGGGAAATGACTTGTATTCTTATAAATTTGACTTCATTCTTTATATAATTGAGAAATGAGACCTATATCAGAGAAATTTGTTATACAAATTTTCCACCCATTTGTTGTTGCCCTTTTCATCTTGGTTGCATTGGTTTTGTTTGTGCAAAACCTTTTTAATTTAACAAAATCAAAATTATTCATTTTATGTCTTCTAATGTTCTCTGTGTCTTGTTTAGTCATAAATTCTTCCTTTCTCCATAGCTCTGACAGGTAAAACTATTCTCTGTTCCCATCATTTATTTATACTATCACTCTTTAGGTTTAAATCCTATACCCATTTTGACTTGGTACTGCTCCACCAGCAATGCATTAATGTCACAATTTTGCCACATCCCCTCCAACATTCATTACTTTCCCCTGCTATCATTTTAGCCAATCTACTAGGTGTGAGGTGGTACCTCAGAGTTGTTTTGATTTGCATTTCTCTAATTATTAAAGATTTAGAGCACTTTCTCATGTGCTTATTGATAGTTTTGATTTCTTTATTTGAAAAGCACCTATTCATGTCCCTTGCCCATTTATCAGTTGGGGAATGGCTTGATTTTTTACACAATTTATTTAGCTCCTTGTATATTTGAAAACTTTGCTAAAGTTATTGATTATATCTATTAGCTTTTTAGTTGATTCTCTAGGATTTTTTAAGTAGATCATCGTATCATCTACAAAGAATGATAGCTTAGTCTCCTCATTGCCCATTTAATACCTTCAATTTCTTTTTCTTCTCTAATTGCTACTGCTAGTGTTTCTAGTACAATGTTAAATAATAGAGGAGATAATGGGCATCCTTGATTCACTCCTGATCTTATTGGAAAGGCTTCTAATTCATCCCCATTTCATATGATGCTTGTTGATGGTTTTAGATACATACTGTTTATTATTTTTAGGAAAGGTCCTTCTATTCCTATACTTTCTAGTGTTTTCAATAGGAATGGATGTTGTATTTTGTCAAAGCCTTTTTCAGCATCTACTGAGATAATCATGTGGTTTTTTGGTTTGCTTATTGATATGGTCAATTATGTGAATGGTTTTCCTGATGTTGAACCATACTTGCATTCCTGGTATAAATCCCACCTGATCATAATAAATAACCTTCGTGATCACTTGCTGGAGTCTTTTTGCTATTATTCTGCTTAAGATTTTCACATTTATGTTCATTAGGGAGATTGGTCTGTAGTTTTCTTTCTCTGTTTTTGATCTACCTGGCTTTAGGATCAGTACCATATTTATATCATAAAAGGAGGTTGGTAGAACTCCTTCTTTGCTTATTATGTCAAATAGTTTGTATAACATTGGAATTTGTTGTTCTTTGAAGGTTTGATAGAATTCATTTGTGAATCCATCTGGTCCTGGGGATTTTTTTAGGGAGTTCTTTGATGGCTTGTTCAATTTCTTTTTCTGATATGGGATTATTTAGGTATTCTATTTCTTCTGCTGTTAATCGAGGCAATTTCTATTTTTGTAAATATTCATCCATCTCACCTAGATTGCTATATTTATTACCATATAATTGCGCAAAATAGTTTTTAATGATTGCCTTGATTTCCTCTTCATTAGAGGTGAGGTCTCCCTTTTCATCTTTGATACTGATGATTTGATTTTTCTTCTTTCCTTTTTTTGATTGGATTGACCAGTACTTTGTCAATTTTGTTTGTTTTTTCAAAGTACCAGCTTCTAGTCTTATTTATTAATTCAATAGTTCTTTTACTTTCAATTTTATTGATTTCTCCTTTAATTTTTATAATCTCTAACTTGTTCTTTAGCTGGGGATTTTTAATTTGTTAACTTTCTAGTTTTTTAATTTGTATGCCCAGTTCATTGATCTTTGCCCTCTCTCATTTGTTAATACCTGCACTTAAGGATATAAATTTCTCCCTGAGTACTGTCTTAGCTGTATCCCACAGAGTTTGGTAGGATGTCTCATCACTGTCATTCTCTTCAGTGAAATTATTGATTGTTTCTATGATTTGTTCTTTAACTGGTTTTGGAGAATCATATTATTTAATTTCCAATTAGTTATTGGTTTGCCTATGCATGTGCTAATGATTATTTTTATTGCATTATGATCTGAGGTTACATTTATTATTTCTGCTCTTTTGCATTTGTTTGCGATGCTTCTATACCCTATTACGTGGTCAATCTTTGTGAATGTACCATGTGCAACTGAAAAGAAGGTATATTTCTTTTTGTCCCTATTTATTTTTCTCTAGATATCTATTAAATCTAATTTTTTCTAGGATTTCATTCACCTCTCTTACCTCTTCCTTATTTATTTTTTGGTTTTATTTATCTAGATCTGAAAGAGGAATATTTAGATTAGGTCTCCCACTAGTTTGGTTTTACTATCTATTTCCTTCTTGAGCTCAGCCATTTTCTCCTTTAGGAATTTGGATGCTATACCATTTGGTGCATACATGTTGAGTACTGTTATTTCCTCATTGTCTGTACTGCCTTTTATCAGGATGTAATTAACTTCCCTGTCTCTTTTAATCAGATCTATTTTTTACTTTGGCTTTGTCAGAAATCATGATTGCCACTCCTGCCTTCTTTTTCTCATTTGAAGCCCAAAAAGATTTTGCTCTAGCCCTTGACCTTAAACCTGTGTATGTCCACCTGCCTCATATGTGTTTCTTGTAGACAACATATGGTAGGATTTTGGTTTCTAATCCACTCTGCTATTTGCTTCCATTTTATGGGTGAGTTCATCCCATTCACATTCAGAGTTATAATTATCAGTTGTGTGTTCGCTGACAGTTTCGTATCCCCTTCTAGTTCTACCTCTTCTTCTTACGCTATTCCCTTTTAAACCAGTGGTTTGTTTTAGACCAGTCCCCCTTGTGCCCTCCCTTGATTTACTTCCCTTTCCACCCCCTTCCCTTATTATTCCCTTCTTTTTATTTTTTTAAGGCCTAGTGAATTCCCTCCCTCCTCTCCTCCCCTCCCTTTTTTGATTTCCCCACTCCCCTGCTCCCCTTGGTTTATCCCTTCTGACTTTCTCAGTAGGGTTAGATAGAATTCTATATCCCGATGGATATAGCTACTCTTCCCTCTCAGGATTAATTCCTCTGAGAGTAAGGTTTAAATAGTACCTCTTAATGCTCTCTTCCTCTCCTTCTTATAATAGTACTCATTCCCTCCCCTTCCCATGCTTTCTTTGTGTGGTATAGAATTTTTTCTTATTCATTCAAGTTTCTCTTGGTGTCATCTACTATTCACCCCCCTCTCAATTTTCCCCACCCCATCTCATCTTAGACCATTTAGTGTTCCAACCTCTCCCTAGAAGAATAATTCTTCTAATTACTATAATAGTGAATACAGTTTTTGAAAATTACACATAACATGTCTCCATATAGGAATACAAATAATTTGATATTATTAAAGCCCTTAAAGAGGGAGATTTAAAAATAAGAGTTTTCTTTCTTTCCCCTCTGTTTCTTATTTACCTTTTCACGTTTCTCTTGGTTTTTGTGGTTGGATATCGAACTTTCCATTTAGTCCTGGTCTTTTCTGTGCAAATACTTGGAAATCTTCTATCTTGTTGAATGCCCATTCTTTCCCCTGGATGTTTATAGTCAGTTTTGATGGGTAGGTGATCCTTGGTTGTAGACCCAGTTTTCTTGCCTTTCTGAATATCATATTCCAAGCAATGCGGTCTTTTAGTGTGGAGGCTGCCAGATCCTGTGTGATCTTGATTGGTGCTCCTTGATATCTGAATTGTCTCTTTCTGGTTTCTTGTAAAATTTTTTTGTTTTACTTGGAAGCTCTTGAATCTGGCTATTATATTCCTTTAGGTTGTCTTTTCAGGGTCTAGTGTAGAGGGTGATCTATGGATCCTTTCAATGTCTATATCACCCTCTTGTTGTAGAACTCCAGGGCAGTTTTCCTGAATAATTTCTTTTAGTATGGAGTCCAAATTTGTATTAATTTCTGCCTTTTCTGGAAGACCAATGATTCTCAAGTTGTCTCTTCTAGACCGGTTTTCTTGGTCTATTAACTTCTCATTGAGATATTTCATGTTTCCTTCTATTTTGTCAGTCTTTTGACTTTGCTTTATTAATTCTTGTTGTGTTGTGAGATCATTGGCTTCTAATTGCCCAATTCTAGCCTTTAGAGACTGGTTTTTGGCTAAAATCTTTTGGTTTTCCTTTTCATTCTGGTCTATCTGGTTCTTCAAGGCTTCCAGCTGGTAATGTCTGGTCTTCAATTTGCTTATCAATTGATTTCATTTCTGAGCCTCACTTTCCAATTGCAAAATTCTGCCTTTTAAACTGTTATTTTCTTGCCATATCTCTTCCATCTTTCTCATGATCTCAGATTTGAACTCTTCAAGATCTTGTGACCCATTTTCATTTTTTGGGCTAGGTTTGGATGTCTTTAATTGTTTGTCCTCCTGTGTTTTCTGGGTTTTTTCTGTGCAGAAGTTATCAAGTGTTAATTTTTTTTCTTTGTCTTCTTGTTTATTTCTTGGGCTTTGCTTGGCATCATTGTGCTTTATCTGCCAGAAGGCTGAGTAAGGCAATCTTACTGTCTTTGTGTGGAGTTAGGGAGCAATTTTTGCCTGAGGATACTTTGTGAGGCTCCTGGTTTCTCTGGGGAACCCTCCTGGGGTCTCTGGTCTAGCTGTTTTCAGGGTCGAGCTCCCATGGTCCTAGCCAGCTGCCCAGAGCCTGGAACTTGGCCCAAACTTGTTCCACCACCTGAGGTTCCCCACTGAGTCTGAGTGGGCTGGGTGCTGCTGCTGCCTCTCTCAGCCCCACTCCTGTGTCCAAGGACTGAGTTTTCCAGCCACCTGGGGTCTCAGGTCTTGCTGTTCTCAGGGGCAAGCTCCTAGTAGTGCCATCTAGCTGCCTAGGGACTAGATTTTGTGCCTCCACTGCCTCTAACTCTGGAGCGCAGCCTCTTCCTCTGGTAATGTGGATGGGGGAGGGTTGATCTGCTCGCATTTTGATGGGAGATATTTCCCCCCATTATAGCGTGGAAGTGCCCAAATCCCACGTACCTTCGATAGTGCGCCCTATTGTGGGGTCCCTTCTTTCATCTGGATTTTGTTTTCTTGTCCTTTGGAGGTATGCTATATCTGTTTGTAAGGAGAGAAAGTCGCTCTGCTTCTACTCTGCCACCATCTTAACCCGATCTCCACTTATATATTGAAGTATGCAGTAGTTTTCAACGTAAAGTCTAACCCCATTAAAGAAATCCTTTTGATTTCACTGCTGATATTATCAGTCTACCCTTGCAGAATGTCAGCACATTCCATCCCTGGGCCAGTATAGCACTGTGAAATTGACTTTACCATCTGGCGCCATGCGTTTTTTATCAGGTGTTTTTAATTAGGTTCCAATCAGTGATCTCTACCTTTCCCCACTTCCCTCTTATTCAGTGCCATTAAGCCGGAACTCATTTCCAGTGCACTGCAGCGTGCTGAGGTGGAACCTCAATTGAATAGGATTTCCCCCCAGGTTTCCACACCTTACATATGCTAGGAAAAGCCATGTCATGCTTGCCCAGTCGTGCATATAATTCAATTTTTGTTTTATTAAGATATGAAGATGACCATTACATTAAAGAGCCAGGAAGCCTTAAGAGACCCAAATGAAAAACGGGGCCATAGATAGGAAAATTAAAAAAAAATCTCTGCAAGGGCAGGGAAAAGGGAATTTTTAGCTCTGAAATTAGGCTCTTGAAGCCAATCCACTGGGGGAAAAATATGTCTGCTAGAGATAGACAGATGACCCTTTTGGGTTAATCCTCAGCATTCCTTCTCTTATGGATACAAATTCAGATACTACCCTGTAGCATTTGCAGCAACAGGAAAATTGCCTCAAGTGGTCTATGTCCAATATCTCCCGTTAATCTATAATGATCCTGTTTTGGTTTGGTTTTTAAACTTAACTATTCTGTAAGAGAAACCCAAGGAAGCAATGGCGATTGCGGTTTCCTCTCAATTTTTATGGTGTGGTGGTAGAACTGAAAGAAAAGTAGACTTATCAGCTCCGTATTAAAACTAATTTCTAGGGAAGATCAAGGCAGAAAAGATTAGAGCCGTAGAGCTTGAAGGAGTTCTAGAGATCCCTTCATCCCATAGGGGAGGAAACAAGCTAAGGGGTGCCTAAAGGTAAACAGCTGAGCCAAGGTGCAAACCTAGGCTAAATCCAGCACCCCAGGATCCTGACACATAGGCTGATGGCTCATTCCTTTTTCTTGGGGACATTAGAGGTAAGCAGAAGACTTCTGCTCCTCTCTTCATGTCTGTGCACTTATTTCTGGGCTGCAGAGGTGCATATGCCAAGGCTAGGGTTTGAATAATACAGTCCCCTAGAAGAAAAGTAGAATGTTGCATCATTATGACACAAGTAAGGCAGCCTTGAAAGTGGCATAGCCAGGATGGGCCTCCATCTCACCAAGAAGCCATAGAGATAACCTGAATAAATAGAGTTAGCCATATTTGTGTGGCTATAGGATTTGGTATGTAGGCATAGACCCAGCTGTCCTATGAAATCCAAAGACCATCCATCTCGAAATATAGAGCTGACAAAGCATCCAGGCATTGTGTGATATTATTTTGTGTTCTTTATTAGCATGTGAACTCCTTGAGGGCAATTTTATCTCTCATTATATCCCTAGCACTTAGCATAGTGCCTGTCACAGTATAATAGCTTAATAAATGTTTGTTGACTGACTACATGAGAGCTCATTTAGGGTAAGAGTGGTGCTGTTTCTTTTCACTTCCCTGACAGTGCCTCTTTCTAGTCCCATCTGAGTCCCGTCCTGTGCAACCTACCTCACAAAATTTGATCATCAAACGTTGGGGTGACCGGATCTCCTCGTGTTTCCAAGTGGGCATTGCCTCCCCTTGGGCTTGTATTGGTAAATACAAAGAACTGCCTCCCATTGTTCTCATACTTGCAAGCCCAGAGTTCCCTTTCCTCTTCCTAGTGCTTTCCAAAATGGCACCGATTAGGAATTTCTGGATGATATCACCCTGCCGTTCCCCCAGACTTGAGCAGTGGGGGTCCACATGCCAAATGCCTGCCAAACAAAGAACAGTTTGACTCTTTCAGCCTAAGAGGGGAATTTTGTTCCCCAGCATCTAACTGCCCACAATATCGGAACATTCTGCCCTCTAAGCACTTTTGAAATGTATGCTGCAGTAGCTCCAAACTTTCCCTTTTAATGTTGGGGGGAGTGTCACTTTGAGTATTAACTTCAGTCTTCATTACCCTAACCCATAACTACACTCTTTGCTGGGAGTTTAAGTGACCCTGAAATAATTTATATATTTTTAGAATCCTCTCCTAAGGCAGTGGAGCCAACTACAGATTATTAAATTCATTGAGTTTTTCCTTTTTACACATTTTCTTACTGCAGATATGCTAAGCCATTCGGCAGAAATGTAGGCTGTGGCAGAACAAGTAGGGGCCCGCAGAGCCGTAATAATTACAGGATAATGTAGAACGAAAATAATTCTTCTGAATGTCGAAGCTTAATATCATCTGTTCTTTCCTCCCAAATTCCCATCGGAACAATTGACTCAATTTCTCCAGGCACAAATCTTTCACAACCTCTTCTTAACTCTGAGTTCTCCTTCCCCACCAGGCTTGGATGCTGCATAGCACATCTTCTCCCTCATCTGAAATAGTCAACAGCATTTTAACCTACTATGCCTTATTAATCCAACTTTATCCTCCAGCGCTATTTGGGGGCACCAGACGTCACCAGAGGGCTAGCTTAGTGGGCTGGGGAAAAGCTTTTGACAGACTTCCCTTGTGGGAGCCACAAGTCCAAAATACTTCAGGGTTGAGTCCTTAGTCAATGAATTATATACCAAGTAGAGTTCAAAATGAGGTTTCTTCAGATGAGACTAGGAAAACCAAAACCTCTGGAGACCAAATCCACTTATTTTTTCAACCATCTTGACTAATGCACCTAGAAAATATGAAAACCCTACCACAGTACTAACTATACATAGATAGGTATATGTAACCTATATACAGAGCTATATTGATGATATAATATTAAAAGCTATATTCTTGGTATTTTCTGATTTTCACTGAACACAAATTGTCAGTCAGCCCTGGCGAGTAGCTAATTGCAAGACTTGTGTGTCATAGCCCAGTGATGGTCCCCCGTGATTTCAGTTCACATTTCGAAGTGAACAAGTCACCTTGGGATTTGTGGTGGCGGTCGCCATAAATCTCGGTTGCAGGTTAGGAATAGACTCCAAAATGTGTCAGTAATTCATGGGATGCTATGATAGCTCATTTAGCTGGAACATGATAAAGTGTGACAGATGCAGCCTGTGACTAATCATGGCTACATGCTGAAGTTTCTCTTTGGGGAAAGCATGGTATCCATGAGAATGGTGTCATATGAAAAGCATCTGCTTTCCCTACCAGGAAAAGTGGAGGGACACACCTAGCTCTTATTTCCAATAGAGGAAGCCAGAGCCAGGAGGGAATTTATGTTTGGGGTTTTCTCTTCCTATTTTTGAAACATTCCATCAACATGCTACCCTTGGGCCAGTATTAGGATTCCCATTTTCCAGCAGAAAACTGTCCAGTGCCGCTTGCTATTCCCCTCCTCTACACACACACACACACACACACACACACACACACACACACACAGAGTTAATTCCAGCAATTATTAAATAATTAACTATTACGCAATTCAAACCTCTCTATAGCAGAGGGCAGCTTGTGATGATGAAAGTGAAGGCTAGAGAAGCTAGCTCTCATAAACCAGATGTATGAAGGATGAGGGAATTTGACATCTAGGCTGCCTTTATTGGCTTTCCTCTTTTCAGAACCTAATGGATTATTTCCTGCTACAGTCTGCCAAACTGCACTGAGAGACTGCAAATATCCAGAGGAGCCTCATGTCCATTGATCAGGGTTTATCTATTGATTTGTGGTTATGAGGGACCCATTTCTTCCACTTCGCTCTGCTGTAATGAAATTGGAATGGATACTAATTTGAACTAAGAGTAGATCTGTAATGGCTGTGGTTTGTTTGTTGTTTTGCATTGTTCCCTGCCCCCGCCCCTGACCATTTTGTTCTCTGAGAATTGGTTACATTAAAAGCATATTATTTGTTAATGATCCCAATCTAATCCCATTCTGACTTGAAAATCCAAAGGTGAAGTTTCCCTGGAATTCAATGACTGACTGTGGGGAGGAAAAATGTTTGAGCCCAACTCTGCTCTTCTCCAAGGAGAGAGAACTGTTTGTGGATTTATAGTGTCTATTAGAAGAACCCACCAAAATACTGGATGCCATCCTCAAGCGCTACCATTAAAGGGCTCTTTAATCTAATTCAAAGCCAGGCCAAGCCCCAGGTGTTAGAACTATCAAAAGGCACTTAATAAGTGTCTATTTGCAATGTGGCATTGCACAAAGTATATGGAAAAGATAGAGCTTCTGCCCTCCGGAATTTCTAATCTCCTCCAAAGTGGGATCCTGCCCAAAGGCTTGGTACAGAGGTAGGAAGAAAACCCCCAAGTAAAACCAAATCAGCCTAGGCAAGCCCAAAAAGGAATTGCAAGTTGGGCATAATTTGCACCTTTCCGCATAATCTGCGAGAGACTGAAAGATGGGCAGCTGCCTGAGTGATGAAAGATGGAATGCTTGCTGGACTGGGGCATGGGAGCCATTACAAGCTCAGCTTAGGCAGGAAAGGTTTTGAAGGGAAAACAAGCTCAGTAAGGGATGAAAGGGGCACTGATCCCACTTGTCTCTGAAAAGTGAAGGGGGCAGCCAGAGAGGGAAGAAGAGACAAGGGAAATGAAGCTGAAAGGTACCTGAGGAGTTTCATTAGTTCACAGCTGCCGCCTCTGGGCAAGATGTAGCCTGTAGTATTTTTGCTACATGCATAGTGTGCCTTTTTTTTAAAAAAAGCTCTCTAAAATGGCTTCTCTCTTTAGAAGGCAGCTTCAGCTGTCTTATGTCTCCCAGGCAAAGCATTCCTGGTTACTGTCAGGCTAAAGCTTCTGAGCTTATTTCCTCCTACCTATGCCTACCTAGTAAAGAGTTGTCCAAGCTTGCTAAGGCAGGAGACCATCCATTGCCTGTTGCAGTGACCACCTACACTAGACTCGCCTGGAGTCAGGGGCTAACAGATCAGTAAATTCAGTCTGAGCATTTACTCCTGGCAGATCTTGAGGCTACAAACTAGAGCTGGGTTTTTTGTTTGAGGGTCTAGACTTTAGAAAATAATGGAGAAGGTATGACTAACACAAGTTTAACTTAAATGTGGCTTGTATGTCTGCTAAACATTTACCAACACACCCTTGAAGGGCAAGGGTGGAATCCCTTCCTGTTCTAGTCCCACACCCTTGGACCTGGACACCTGGAGAATTACTTCTTCAAGGAGTTTCTATTCTGTTGAGAGGAAATCGCATTACAAATATATGGACAAGGTTCAATTACTCCTTAATGATTTGTGGGTGTTCGGTCACGTCGAAGTCTTCCTGACTCTTTGACCAAACTGTCCATGGGGTTTCTTTAGCAAAGATACTAGAGTGGTTTGTCATTTCCTTCTCCAGCTCATTTTACAGAGGAGGAAACTGAGGCCAGCAGAGTTAAGTGGCTTACCCGTGGTTACACAGTTAGTGTCAGAGGCCAGACTTAGTCAGGTCTTCCTGACTGCAGTTCCAGCACGCCATGCACTGAACCAACTAGCTGCCTTATTAATTATAAGGACTCACTTTTTATAAAATTTTTAAATTTTTTTCCTCTGACCTCTCCCACCCTTACCAGTGCCCAGAACATCTTTATAACTTTGTTTCAAGTTTGAATCACTGCAGAAGCCTCCTCTGCCATTTATAGAGTTATAAGATTCAGGGGCTTTTAGAAGTCATCCATTCCATCAGTCATTTCACAGATAAAGGCCCCAAAGCCCTATGCGGTCATTTAGCTGACTCTGGCAGGGACAGGATTTGAACCTAGATCCTCTGACTACAAGCTTCTGCAAAGAACCAAATGATTATATTACTTTATTGCCAAAAATGAAAGAGAATCTCTCCCAGGAGTAGGGCTTCACGGGTGAAGGGCGGTGCCTCAATTAGGAAACCAACCAGTTTCTAATAATTAACTCTGTCTTGAGTACAGGCTATTGAAAGAAAGGCAGATCTTTATCATCCATGCCCTCAAGGAGCTTCCATTCTAAGGGGATGAAAATCTGCATATAAGGACAGGCTAGATTCAAAGTCTTTCCAAGGTCTTCTGCTGTCCAGTGTCAATTGCATCCTTTCTGTTTCTCACACAAGATACTCAGCTCTCCATTCTGGACATTTTTACTGCCTGACCCTCCGCTCCCCTCCGCCCCCCCCCCCCCCTGCCTAGAATGCTTCCTCTCTGCCTCTGCCTCCTAGCCTCATTCCAGTCCTAATTAAAACCCCACCTTCTACTGGAAGCCTTTTCCAAGTCCCCTACATTTGAGGGCCTTCCCTTTCTCCCTGGTGATTATTTCCAAGTTAGTCTGTTTGGATATAGTCAGTCGCCTCTTGTTTCCCCCGTTAGACTGGGAGCCCCTTGAGAGCTGTCTGTATTTTGCCCTTTTTTGCATTTGAAGTGCTTAGCACAGTGCCTAGCATGTGGTCGGTGCTTAATAAATGTTTACTGACTGGATGTAGGCAGTAGAGTGGCTAGAAGACTAGACAGGAAATGCAGCGAGGCCGAAATTCACAGCCACCCTAACCCTGGCACTTGTCAGGGACACGGATGTGCCTTCTACATGCTACCTCTCCGAGTCTTGCTTTTCTCACCGGTGAAATGGAAATTGCATTCTCTGTAGCTGATCCCTTTAGGTGACAGAGTAGACGGAGGGTGGGCCTGGAGATGGAAAGACTCATCTTTGTGACTTTATATCTGGCCTCAGAAACTAACTGTGTGACCCTGGGCAAGGCACGGCACCCTGTCTGCCTCAGTTTCCTCATCTGTAAAATGAGTTCGAGAAGGAAATGGCGAATCACTCCAGTGTCTCTGCCAAGAGCCCCCCAACTAGGGTCACGGGGAGTTGGACACAACTGAATAGCTTAACAGCAGCAACCACCTGTCAGTCATGCCCGAAAGCAACTTAATAGCATTTATGATTTCCTTGGGGGAGGGGAGCTCAAGGGGGCGTGTGGTAGTTGCAATCCCTCTCTGGGAGCATTTACTGGTAGTTTTGCAAACATCTTTCAGGTCCGAGGCGGAAGGATCCGAAATATTAGCAATCACCTTGTGAGGTGGCTGGTGTAATCCTCCGCAGCTGCCTGAGGCGGTGGGGCTTGCCGCTGGCTAGTATGGGAGGCAAGCTGTAAAGCCAAGACTTCCTTCAGGAAAGGCCTATAGTTCTGCTGCCCTTGCCGCCTCCCCGCTGGGGGCGTTTAACTTGGAGGTCCAAAGCAGCCACAGAGAGGAGCTGAGCCGAGAGGGCCCCCTTGGCGTAGGCTAGGCGTGCCGAGTAATTGGCTGCGCAGGCGCAGGCGTGCAGAGCTGGGCGGGAAAGGGCCAGGCAAGGAGTGCGCACCCTACTCTTTGCAGCGCAGCGCAGCGTGTCCGCCCGCTTTGCTGCTCCTTCTCTGGCCGCACGGCTGCCCTTCTCTGCCCAGCGAAAGCTCCTGCCACCCAGCAGGCTGGCTCTGTCCCCAGGTTCCCGGCTCCGCTTGGGGCCGGGCCGCAGCCCGAGCTCCTCAGTGTTGAAAAATGCCCAGCTTTGTAAGTTGTTCGTTGGCGGCCTGAGCCCGTACACCACCGAGATGCGGCTTCGCGACTACTTTGAGTCCTTTGGCTCCCTCCGAGACTGTGTGGTGGTGATGAACTCGCAGACCAGCCGCTCGCGCTGCTTCGGCTTTATCACCTTCTCTTGCCTGAGTGAGGCCGATGCCGCAATGGCCGCCTCGCCCCACGACGTGGATGGCAGCCGGGTGGAGCTGAAACGGGCCGTGTCCCGGGAGGATTCCTGCAAGCCCGGGGCCCACGCCCGGGTCAAGAAGATCTTCGTGGGTGGCATCAAGGGAGATGTGGGCGAGAGCGACCTGGTGAGGCACTTCTCGCAGTTCGGCCCCGTGGAGAAGGCCGAGATCATCGTCAACAAGCAATCGGGCAAGAAGCGGGGCTTCGGCTTCGTCCATTTCTTTGACCACGATACCGCAGACAAGGCCGCTGTGATCAAGTTCCACCCCATTCAAGGTCACCGAGTGGAGGTCAAGAAGGCCCTGCCCAAGGAGGACCTGGACCAGTGGAACTTTAACCTGCCCATCCTGGGGACCAACAGCTGCACCTGGAGATCTTCCACCCGAGGCTATGCAGGTGTAAGCCCTGATCTCAGCCCCACCCAAACCCCTGTCCCCACCCCTACTCCCACCCTCAAACCTGAGGAGGGCTTCAAACCCACTGGGTGGCCGGGCCCCAAACTTGCCGGGTGGTTGGGTCCCAAACCTACTGGGTGGCTGGGTTCCAAACCTGCTGGGTGGCCGGGATCCGAACCTGACAAGGAATCCGACGGCGAAATTGTTGGAGAGGTGGTTCCTGAACCTGATGGAGATGATGCTTCCCGATCGATGGGGGACCCCCTTTACAAGTCTGATGGGATCCCTGACCCCAAACCTGATGAGAATTCTGCTCCCAGATTTGATGAAAGTGCCATCCCGGCATTTTCCTGGATCCCCGCCCCCAAAACTGGTTGGGGCCCTGACAACAAACCAGGTTGGGACCCTGAGCCTAAACCTGTGGGGGGAAGTGCCCCCAAACCTGATGGAGAGTCCTGGGCCCCTGAAACCAAGTTTGGCAGTGATCTCGACCCGAAACCTGTCGATTCTGTCCTTAACACAGGCTTCAACCCCAAATATGGCTCTGGACCCAACCCAGTTACCCAGGTCCGGAAGCCCAAACCAAGTCTCCTTGGTCCCAGGCCCAACCCGAAACCAGGCCTCCTCGGCCCCAGGCCCAACCCCAACCCGGGCCTCCTCGGCCCCAGGCCCAACCCCAACCCGGGTCTCCTCGGCCCCAGGCCCAATCTGAGTCTCCTGGGCCCCAGGCCCAATACGGGCCTCCTGGGTCCAAGGCCCAATTCGGGCCTCCTGGGCCCAAGGCCCTACCCCAGCCTTGGCGGAGGGAATGGTTTCAGACGCAGCCGCAGCCGAAACATCTATGATCAGGTCGGCCACAGAGGGAGCTACAGCAGTTCCGGTGGCTACAGTGGCCAGAACGAGTATGGATCCAGCTACAGCCAGTACCATTACCGAGGCTCCCTTGGGCCTATGAAGAAGCGTCGAGGTGTTTGGGAATATCAGGGAGAATCCCCAGGGGGTGGAGCCATTGGCTATGGGGATGACTAGGAAGAGATTTTTTTTTTGTAATTAATTAGGGGGATAGAGGCACTCCTTTCCAACCCCCGTTTTGGGCCCGTCCTTCTCCCTTTGACTGTTTGCTTATTGTGTACTCCGAAGTCCAACCAGCTCTTGCTCCTCCGTATTAAGATAGACTACCCCATTTATACGTTTTTCCATGTAGCCTTCACCATTTAGTTTATTATTACTTAGAATTTTGTTGTTATTATACTAGCGAGGAGGCTTGTTATTTGTGTTAATTGGGATTATGTGATGGTTTAGTGTGAAACTCACTAGGGGAAGAGTTGGGGAGGTTTGGGTGGGAAGGTGATTATTGCATGCTTTCCGTTACTTGAGACTTGTTTGGTTTCTAAGAAAAAACTTAGATGAATCTTAAGTTCAGTTTCTTTTTTTAATAAAATTATTTAACCTTAAAAATGTCTCCTTTTTTTTCCCCATAGAATCTCTTTAACAATGAGTTAAATAACAATCCATTACTATTGCAGAGGTTTCTGTTTTCTGACTTGTTTGTGCGGATTCTTAAAAACAAGACCCCAAATTTTTATCCAAAGCTTGTCAGGAAACAAAATTGGATATCCAGCCTACTAATGAAGCCTGGTCAGTAATTATATAAAAGTTAGTTTCAGTCCTTCTGAAGGCCTTCAAAGCCTCTATTAGGATTCTTTAGCCATCCGTTCTCATTTACTTTGTCACCTTAAATAATTTTAATTTTATTGTTTATATATAAATATATTATTATATAATAATAGAATATTTTATATGATATGTAATAAATGTATAATCTATGTTATTTCATTTTAAATAATCTTAAGGACTTTTGCCTTCTGGGTTTATTCATTTAGTTTTTATGGACTTCTCTGTATTCCTCATACTTAATTGCATTTTAGTATTTAATACATTATATATATATATGTGTATATGTATATGTATATATATATATCTATCCTCCAATTCTTTGTGTTAATGGGCCTAAAAGAGTTTCAATATCCTGGTGTGTATTCTCTCTCTCTCTCTCTCTCTCTCAACAGTGTGACTATATTTGGATTTTTCCCTCGCTTTGCAAAACTTTGTAAGTTCTTATACTCATGCTTTGTATGTAAAACGTATGTGTATGTACATATACACATATGTGTGCATATACAGCTATAAATACATTTATTAAATAATTTCCTAATTTAATTTTATAATTTATTAAAAATTTGCTAATTTAATTTTTTTTTAAGGAAATAAAAAGTTTCCTATTCCCAAAGTCACAGATTCAGAGCTCACAGGGATGTCAGAGGTCATCTAATCTGTTACTCCTCTCAGAGTTTACAGAATGAATACCAGAACCTAGAGGATTTGTGATTTTTTTCCCCAGGTTGCTGAAGGTGGTATAAGGCACAACACCAGGATTCCAAGTTAAAGCTTTAGACTCCTAGCCACACTGATACATCCCGTTGTCCTCAGATGCACCCACCTTGGGAGTTTGCTCTGCTGTTAGATCTGGCCATTTTTCTGAAGATTTCAGGTTAATAGATTTACTCGTGTTCCTCTAAAGAAATATTGGCATTAAGCACAAGTTTTCCATTTATTTAACTTAGCCATTGAGAATATGAAAAAAGGAATGAAACTGAAACAGAATGCCAAGCTTTAGGTTTACCCAGACCAGGTTCAGTCTTAGTGGCTTCTCAGGAAATTCAGTCTCTGGTTTTTTTTTTTGAAACCTTAAAATTTAGCTTATGTCTAAGACATCCATATACAATATGTATTGCCCACTAAAAATAAAATATAGAAGTAGATATCAATAGCTCTCTCTATATACATATATATGCATATGTCTGTGTCTATATAAGTATATTTTATATTTATGTATACTTGGTAAATAGCAGGAATAGAAAATACCTGGATCTGTATTTCTTTGTCCTTGGACCTGGGACTTGCAACTGCCTTGTACAAGGGTACTTGGAGGAGAACTAGGCACACTGCCTTTGTTTCTCTGGCTTTCACTTTTCTCTTCCCCTCTTTCCATGTTTATACAGACAAACATTTTCATGCATATTTACATATGGGGCAGTGATTATATAACCTATAATAAAATAGTTTATATAACAATTGTAATGCGGTATATATGAGTTAAGTGTTGCCCACTAAATATATGAATATCAATATAGTTTTCAAAAATATATGGGTTTTTTCTATTTATATATCTTTTGGTTTAAGAGCAAGGACTAGAAGCTTCCAAAGCTGCATTTCTCTGTTCCTGACCTTGGATCTCAGAGGAATCTTGTACAAGGGTACCAAGACAAGTACTAGATAGCAAACTTCGTGGTCAGGGTTCTAGCTTTTACATGAACTAGGCCTTTGTCTTTCTTTCTGTCTGTCTTTGCCCCTAAAGATGACTCAGTGACTATATGAAGTATATATACAGTAAATAATAGCACACATCTAAAATTCATAATATTGCCCACTAGATAGAAATATGTATATAGATATGTAGATATTGGCCTAGTGCTATAAATACACGTTTTTGTATATGAATATTAATACACATGTGTATGTATACAAAACCATACACATATATACATATCTGCTCTATCTTTGTCCTTTTACCTGCATCTGAGACATCTTGAACTAAGGGAGCAACACCAGGACTTGTCTTTAACATAAGCCAGTCTTGAGGGAACTCTCCTTTGTGTACCTGTGTGTACTCTTTGAGATAAGATAGCTAGCTACATGTATAAATACACATGTGTGTTGTTTCTGCACAAATACATATAATAATAGTAATATCGTGTGTTCATAAGATATCTTGCCATTCAATATGAATATCTCAAGATTCATATATTCTGTGCAATAAGAACAGAAACTACCTGCAGTTTTATTTTTCTGTTCCTGGAACTAGGGCTTAGAAGGACCTACTACAGGGATACTGGGACAAGGACCAGTCATGTTAATGAGCAAGATCTCTGAAGCTCTCCCTGTCTCTGACTCTCTCTTTCTGTCTTTGTCCGTGTCTGTTTCCTGTCGCTGTTTTTCTGTATGTATACATACACATATGCATTTGCCATCTGTCTTTTATATACACATAAACATACATATATACACATATGCATGTATTTGACAGTGACCTTATTCATATATTGTATATATAAAATAATATATTGATAGCATTATATATCATACCTAATGTTCACTAAATAAAATATAGATAGCAAAATAAACATATGTATGTAGTTTATATTCATATTTGTATATTGTGTGATCATGAGCAGAACCAAAAACTTCTATCCATATTGCTCTGTCCTTAGAACTCATCTCAGAGTAGTCATGTACAACAGTACCAGGGTAAGGTCTAGGCATCCAATGGTCAAATCTAAGGTTCCACCCATTAGATTGATAAAGATGACTAATAAGAAAATGACAGAAGTTGGAAGGGCTATGGGAAAACAGGCATATGAATATGTTTTTGGTAGGGATATGAAAAGGTTCAGCCCTGGGCAAAGCAAAAATCACTCAGTCGTTCATACTTTTTGATGCAACAATAAGAGTCCTAGGCTTATATTCCAAAAAAGAGCAAAGGGGAAAAAAGACCCATGTGTACAAAAATATAACAGCTCTTCTTTAGTGGCTAAGAACTAGAAATAAAGGCATCGTGGCTGAGCAAATTATGATATATGGATGTAATGGAATATTATTGTACCATAAGAAATAGCAAAAGGGACAGTTTCAGAGAAACTTGGGAAGATTTGCATGAAACTACGCAGAGTGAAGTGTGCAAAAACTAAGAGAAAATTTTATATAATTAAAACAGTATACAAAAAAACTTTCAAAAATCTTATTGCTCTGACCAACTTAGTGACCAATCATGATTTCAGAGGACCTATAATGAAACCTGCTACCTATCTTTTGAGAGAGGAAGGTTATAGACACAATGTAGAATGAAACATACATTTTTTGATCTCACTAATTTAGAAATTTGCTTGGCTATATTCATTCTGAGAATTTTGTTTTTATTCTTTTTGTCAATTTGAAAAGGGCATGAGGTCAGAGAAAAAGAGAAAGTAAATCCTTCTTATTTGAAAAAATAAATGTTTTTGATTTGAAAAATTTTATTTTATTAATTAAAAATAAGATTTTAAACCTGCTGACATGATGAGAATGATGAGGGTTGAGAAAATGAATGGATTTTATTTTTTATTATTTATATTAGAAAGAATAGCTTAATTTAAGTGGCAAGGAACAGAAAAGGTCTCGAAGACAAAAGAGAGGAAAGAGGCAAGGAGCATGTCTTTTTCTAGAAGTTTGACTATGAAAGAAGGGGACCAGATGATGACAAGACCAAGTAAAGGATTTTTATTCTCATTTGTATAAACTATTCATAATTTTTAGCATAACTACATCAGTTGAAAGTGGGAGGATCTTAAAAGAGTGAGAGATGCTGATAAGGAGACTGACCAGCTCTCAATAGGAAGAAAGACATCCCCAGAAGAAACCCAGAAATCTTAAAGAGGGGGTCATATGAGGACAACTTAGTAAACATAGCAACATAACCTGTTAGCAGTTGACCCACTATCAGAAAAAGAAAGTATTCCTTTCACCAAACTTTGGACTGAATAGCTACAAAATTTTGCCAGTGATATCATGATGACAAGAAATAACAGAAGTGAGACATCTTTGACATTTGTTTGGTTTTTTTAAACCTTACCTTTTGTCTAGGAATCAATAATAAGTATCAGTTGCAGGGTTGTAGAGTGGTAAGGACTAGACAATTGAAGTTAAGTAATTTACTCAGGGTCATACAGCTAGGAAGTATCTGAGGCCAGATTTGAATGCAGGACTTCCTACCTTAAGGCAAGCCTGGATCTTTATGCTCTGAGCCAACTAGTGGCCCTGACATTTGATTTTGTTCCCTAAATTAGCTATTATGTTTATGATATTGTATCCTATAAAAGAGATGACTAGTTTATCTGTTCTTTTTTTTTACATTTATTTATAATTTCTTTGTGGTATATAATTTGTCCTGTTTTCAGATGGTCCAGTGCCCTCAAAATGTGTATATATTCCATTAAAATTGGGATTATTAGTCTTGTGCTTTCCTCCATATACTTCAGCATTTTTTCAGGCCCTTTTCTCTTTAAATGAGTACTTTGTCCTGTGACCTCTTAATTGCCTAATCTAATGACCTCTTTTCATTTATTATCTTTCTTGATCTCCAATTATCAAATGAGATAATATTTGTAAAGCACATAGTAGGTGCTGCTTAATAAATATTTGTCTCTTCCTTTCCATCCTGTGGCCTTTGCACTGTCAGTCTCCCTCTTCTCCCTAGATTTTTGTGAATATTGCTCTCTCCTGGTTCTGTCTGATTAGTTATGTACCTTTTTTTCTGAAACTGCTTTGATGCCAATCTATTTCCACAAGCTTTCTTCCTCTTCACTCCTCTAATTTTTCTAATCTTTCTTAAATTATTTGATTAATTTAAATGATTGATTTCATTTTATTTCTTTTATTGTATTAGTTTTATGTCCCACCCTAATTTTCTCCTTTCTCTAGCCCTGATGAGTTAAATGATTAGCCCAGAATTAGCCCTAAATTCCTCTCCTCCAACCCATACTTTGTATTAATTTTCCTTTACTGTCCTCTGAATCCCCCCCAAAAAACAAAATCAAATACCTTTTCTTCATGCTCCTAGTTATTTTTTAAATTTAATTTAATTTTAATAAATTTTCACATACATTTTCCAAAGTTAGATGATCCAAATTACCTCCCTCCCTCCTTCCCTCCCTACTCCCAGAGATGGCAAGCAATTCAATTTGGGTTATACATGTATTATCATGCAAAACATATTACCACATTATTAATTTTTGTAAGTGATAATCTTATAAAACTAAAACCCCCAAACATATACTCAAATAAATAAGTGATAAATCATGTGCTTTCATCAGCATTCTAACTCCCATAGTGCTTTCTCTAGAGGGGGATAGCATTCTTTGTCATACATTCCTCAGAATAGTCTCAGATCATTGTATTGCTGATAGTAGCTAAGACTATCACTGTTGAACCTTCTACAATATTGCAGATACTGTGTACAGTGTTCTCCTGGTTCTGCTTATTTCAGTCTGCATCATTTCATGTAGGTCTTCCCAGCTCTTTCTGAAATCATCCTGTTCAATACTCATTATAAGCACAATAGTATCCCATCATCATCATATACCACAAATTTTCAGCCATTCCCCAACTGAGAGTTATCCCTTTAGTTTCTAATTCTTTGCCACCACAAAAAGAGCAACTTTAAATATTTTTGTATAAACAGGTTTTTCCCCATTTTTATGATCTCTTTGGGATACAGGCTAGTACTGGTATTACTGAATCAAAGGGTATGCATTATTTTATAGCTCTTTGGGCATAATTCCAAATTGTCCCCAGACTGGTTGGATCTGTCACAACTCCACAAGCAATGCATTAGTGCCCCAATTTTGCCACATTCCCTCCAACATTTATCATTTTTCTTTACTGTCATATTGGCCAATTCGATAGGTATAAGGTGGACCTCAGAGTTGTTTTAATTTGCATATTTTTATTGTCATATAATTGGGCATATAATTGCTTTAATTTCCTCTCCATTGCAGGCGAAATCACCCTTCTCATTTTTGATACTGGTAATTTGATTCTCTTATTTCTTTTTCTTAAATCACATTAACCAGTTTTCTATTTTATCTGGTTTTTTCCCATAGAACCAACTCCTAGTCTCATTTATTAGTTCAATAGTTCTTTTACTTTCAATTTTTTAAATTTCTCCTTCAAGTTTTAGGATTTCCAGTTTAATTTTTAACTGAGTATTTTTAATTTCTTCTTTTTCTAGTTTTTTAAGTTGCTTACTAAATTCATTGATCTGCTTTTTTTGATATAATCATTCAGGGATATAAATTTTTCCCCTGAGTACTGCTTTGGCTGTATCCTAAAAGAATTTTTTTAAAATTTTAAACCCTTAACTTCTGTGTATTGACTTATAGGTGGAAGATTGGTAAGGGTAGGCAATGGGGGGTCAAGTGACTTGCCCAGGGTCACACAGCTGGGAAGTGTCTGAGGCCGGATTTGAACTTAGGACCTCCTGTCTCTAGGCCTGGCTCTCAATCCACTGAGCTACCCAGCTGCCCCCTGTATCCTAAAAATTTTGATGTGTTGTTTTCTCATTGTCATTCTCTTCATTGAAATCAGAGATTGTTTTTATGATTTCTTCTTTGATGCACCTGTTTTGAAGAATTAGATTATTTGGTTTCCAATTAATTTTCTAATTGGCCTTTCCATGAACCCTTATAAGTTATAATTTTATTGCATTATGATCTGAAAAAGTTGCATTTATTAGTTCTGCTTTTCTGGATTTGGTGGTGAAGTTTTTTTACCCTAGTTCATGGTCAATTTTTGTATATATTCCATGAGCTAATGAAAAGAAAGTATATTCCTTTTTATCCCTATTCAGTTTTCTCCAGATATCTACTAAATCTTAACTTTTGTAAAATTTTATTCACTTTCTTTGCTTCTTTCTTATTTATTTTTTGGTTAGGTTTATCTGCTTCTGGTAGAGAAAGGTTGAGGTCCCCACTAGTATAGTTTGACTATCTATTTCCTCCTTATGCACCATTAGTTTCACCTTTAAAGATCTATTGACTCTATGCTTTTCTCTATTTCTCCATAGAAATTTTCTATGGTTAGTTGTTTCTTTTGGTGTTTGTTCATTTTCCAGCCTTTTTTTTTTACTATGAAATGGAAGTTCTGAAAGCTACTGATTCTGTCTCCTTCTACTTCAAGTTCCCCCTTATCCCATGAAAATTGAATTTCTCTGCCTACCTTTCAAGTCGATTTCTGCAGGAGAACTCCCTCTCTTCATCTTGCAATTCATTTTTGATTCTTGTTTGAGGCACTTTTTTTTCCAAAAAAATGTAAATACATTTTTATTTTTTAACTGAAAACTTTTATTTAATTAATTGATTTTGAATATTTTTCCATGGCTACATGCTTCATGTTCTTTCCCTTCCTCCTACCCCCTTCTTAACCAACAAGTAATTCCACTGGGTTTTACATACGTCATTGATCAAGAACTATTTCCATATTATTAATATTTGCATTAGGGTGATCGCTTAGAGTCTACATCCCTAATCATGTCCCCATCGACCCATGTGATCAAGCAGTTGTTTTTCTTCTCTGTTTCTACTTCCACAGTTCTTTCTCTAGATGTGAATAGTGTTCTTTCTCATAAGTCTTTGAGACACTTTAAAAAATTGGTTTAGAAGGATTATCAGAGCAGTGTTAATTTTCACTGCTATTAAACTGCCTTCTTACCATCCCCTCCCCAATTTATTTCTCTCCCTCTCTTGTCTCTTCTGAATTTAGCTTTCTGATTTGTTGTCAAATAACCTCATTATTTCTCTTTATTCTTCCTGGGGTTCAAGATTCAGAAAAACCAATTGTGATCTTCTTTCCAACATATTATTACCTCTTTATATTCGGACCCACATCTGTGACCTTTTTTAACTTGGCCTCACTTTTAGAAATATTACTTAGTGAGAGAATCAGTCTTTGATTGGGATTAATGCTATGCATCATGGAGACCGCAAACCCCTGCCCTGACCATTGTCAGTCTCCTTCCCAAAGACTTCCCATTATTCTGTTTGTCACTTGCCCTTAGAAACTCACCCATTTCTTCTCTTCAGCTAGGATATGGTCCATAGAGGCATTACAATGTCATAGAAGGTAGCCTCCTGTGGACAAACTCCCCACCACCAGACTAAATGTCCAAAGAAGTTCATATCACCACTATAGACATACAACTCCTAGGAGTATGTTGAGAATGTTCACCACTTCACTCTCTGGGCATTGTCTAGCCCCTTATCTCCGGTTTCTCCCTCTGTTGCCTTTCCTGTTCTCCTAGAACACCCCACCCCCTTGTGGGAAGCTTACAAGTGTCACCATCCTTACATGGTTCACCCACTGATTTAGTTAAGGTTTATTACACATTACCCACTGTTCTCTACATGCTTCTATGCATTTATGTAACCTTTTCCTCTTCCACTTCTTCCCACAAAAGGCATTGATTCAACTGTCAGGGGGTTAGTCTAAAGTGTATCAGTTCAAGTTCACTTTCAGTTTTTCTGATTCTTTAAGATACCTGCAAATATTTAATCCTTTATGCCTCTTTATTCCTTGGGGCTTCTTTTTTTGTTCATTCCTTTAGCCCAAAAGTCGCTCTTTCTCTTAAAACTAAACATGAAATAATTGATGTAACTTTTTTACCTAATAACTAACTACCTTTTTAGTATTTTCAATGTAGTAATATAAATCATATATTCTCCTCATGTCTTTGCTTTCTTTTTCCTCATATTACTCTCTTTTGTTGAATTCCATCTTTTTTGATTGCTAATTAGGCTTAGATCTGCAGAGCATGCCATTTGAGGTTGTAGCTTGAGTTCTTTTGATTTTCTGAATATATTATTTCATTCCTTCAAATGATTCTTATGTGAAATAATACTGTTTCAAATTTCCTTTCCTTTACATTTAAAGGATTTTCTCTAGGCCTCTTGAAATTGTTATATTTAACCACTTACACATTTTGGAATTTATAGATGTATGGTGGTGGTGGTGGTGGTATTTTATTGATGGGGATTTGTGGATTCTTTCAGTTTATGTATTATTTCCCTGTATTTAAAATCCTGGAAGTTTTCCTCTTATTTCCTGCTTTGTTTTTTTTTTGTTGTTGATTTTGTTGTTGTCATTCAGTCATTTTTCTGTTATGTTCAACTAATCATGACCCTATTTGCGTTTTCTAGGCAAAGATTCTGGAGTGGTTTGCCATTTCCTTCTCCAACTCATTTTATAGATGAGTAAACCAAGACACACAGGATTAAGTGATTTGCCCAGGGTTACAAAGGTAGAAAATAGTTTTGATTTCACAAACCTGTGTTCTTGACTAGGCCAATTTTGATCTCACAAAGCTGTGTCTTCTTGACTAGGTACTCTATCCACTATGCCACTTAACTGTCCCCTTTATGATATTCTGGATTATTTTGTCATGCTTTCCTATGGCACCTAGAATACGTAAATTCTCTCTGAGAATCCTCCATTCAATTTCAATTTGGCTTGTACCAAAATCTTGTGTACTTTTATTTCTCTTCTGTCAAGTTTTCTTCTATTTCACTCATTTGAGATGTTACATCTATTAATCTCTGTTGCAGTTTTGAATTCAAGTATGCAGTTTTTCATCATGAGATCATTTTCCCCTCTTTTGCCAGTTTTTTATTAATTTATTACAGATTAATATAATAACATATATCCACATGTTTTCCAAAGTTATATGATCCAAATTGTCTCCCTCTCTCCTTCCATCCCCACTCCCAAAGATGACAAACAATTCAGTCTGGGTTATACTTGTATAATCACAGAAAACATATTTATATATTATTCATTTTTGTAAGTGAATAATCCTATTGAACCAGTACCCTAAAACATATACCCAAATTAAAAAGTGATAAATCATGTACTTTCATCTGTATTCCTACTCTAACAGTTCTTTTTCTGGAGGTGGATAGCATTCTTTTTCATAAGTTCCTAAAAACTGTTCTGGATCATTGTTTTGGTGATAGTAGCTAATTCTATCACAATTTATTATTCCACAATATTGCTGCTCCTGTGTACAATGTTCTCCTGGTTCTGCTTATTTCACTCTGCATCAGTTCATGTAGATCTTTCCAGCTCTATTTGAAACCACCCTATTCATATTCTCTAATAACACAATAGTATTCCATCACCACCATATACCACAATGTGTTCAGCCTTTTCCTCACTTGAAGGATATCCCTTTAGTTTCTGATTCTTTGTCAACACAAAAAGAGTGGTTATAAATATTTTTGTACAAATAAGTCCTTTCACATTATTTCATCACTTTGTGATACCGACCCAGTAGTGGTATCACTGGATCAAATGGCAGGCATTATTTTATAGCCCTTTGGGCATAATTCCAAATTATCCTCCAGACTGGTTGGATCTGTTCACAACTCCACCAGCAATGCATTAGTGTCCCAATTTTGCCACATCCCCTCCAAAATTTATCATTTTCCTTGTTGTATGGGCCAATCTAATAGGTGTTAGGTGATACCACAGAGCTGTTTTAATTTGCATTTCTCTATCAAGAGGGATTTAAAACATTTTTTCATGTGATTAATAATAGCTTTGATTTCTTCATCTGAAAACTGCCTATTCATATCCTTTAACCATTTGTCACCTGGGGAATGACTTGTATTATTATGTATTTGACTTTGCTTTTTTATATATTTGAGAAATGAGACCTTCATCAGGGAAATTTGTTATATAATTTTTCCCCATTTTGTTGTTTCCCCTTTCATCTTGGTTGCATTGGTTTTGTTTGTACAAAAACATTTAAATTTAATATTATCAAAATTATTCATTTTGCATCTTGTAATGTTCTCTATCTCTTGTTTGGTAATAAATTCTTCCCTTCTCTATAGATCTGACAGGTAAACTATTTTATATTCCTCTAATTTACAAATAATATCACTCTACTTTTAAATCATATATCCATTTTGACCCTATTGTGGTATATAGGGTCTGAGATATTGGTCTAAACCTAATTTTTGCCTTGCCATTTTCCAATTTTCTCAGCAGTTTTTGTCAGATAATGAGTTCTTATCCCTTAAGTTGATATCATTGGGTTTATAAAACACTAGATTGCTGAGGTAACTCATAATCTGCTCCATTGATCCACCTTTATTTCTCTTAACTACTACCATATTATTTTGATGACCTTTGCTTTATAGTACAGTTTAAGATCTGTTACCACTAGGCCACCATCCTTCAATTTTTTCTCATTAGTTCCCTTGATAATTTTAATCATTTGTTCTTCCAGATGAATTTGGTTATTATTTTTTCTAGTTCAATAAAATAGTCTTTGGTAGTTTGATTGGTATGGCACTGAATAAGTAAATTAATTTAGCTGAGGCTGTCATTTTTACTATATTAGCTTGACCTACTCATGAACAATTAATGCTTTTATAATCGTTTAGTCCTAATTTTATTCTGTGTGAAAAGTTTTGTAACTGTGTTATATAATTCCTACATTTATCTTGGCAAATAATTCCCAAGTGTTTTATATTGTCTAGAGCAATGGTCAGCAACCTTTTTGGCTGTGAGAGCCATAAAGGCCTGTGGAAGGAGGAGGTTGGAGGCAGAAGGCCCTGGAATATGGGGCGGGGGCTGAAGGGCCCCTGGGGCACATCCTAGGGCTCTGCCTGGACTGGCCAATTGGGAGGTGGAGCCATATATAGCTCGAGAGCCATACGTTGCTGACCCCTGGTCTAGAGTGATTTTAAATGGAGTTTCTCTTTCTAATTCCTGCTGCTGAGCTTTGTGGAAATATGTAAAAGTGCTGTTGATTTATGTGGCCTTATTTTGTATTCTGCAACTTTGCTAAAGTTATTAATTATTTCAACTACTTTTTAGTTGATTTTTTAGGATTCTCTAAGTATACCATCATATCATCCACAAAATGTGATAGTTTAATTTTTTCATTGCCTACTTCTTTCAATTTCTTTTTCATCTCTTATTGCTAAAGCTAGCATTTCTAGTACAATATTAAATAATAGTGGTGATGATGGGCATCTTTACTTTACAATCCTGATATTTTTAGAAAGGCTTCTATCTTATTCCCATTGCAGATTATACTTGCTGATGATATTTAATAAATACTATTCATTATTTTAAGGAAAGGTCCTTTTATTTCTATGCTTTTTAGATTTTAATTTTTTAATTTTTATTTAATTAATTTAGAACATTTTCCACAGTTATAGGATTCCTGGTTTATCCCTCCCCTCTTCCCACACCCTCCCATAACCAACGCACAATTCCCCTGGGTTTTACATGTGTCATCAATCAAGATCTATTTCCATATTATTGATATTTGCGCTTGGGTGCTCATTTTGAGTAAATATCCCTAATTATATTGCCAATCTCTCATGTCATCAGGCAGTTCTTTTTCTTCTGTGTTTCTACTCCCACGGTTCTTCCTCTGAATGTTTATTGTTCTTTCTCACAGGTCCCTCATAGTTGTCCTGGATCATTGCATTGTTGCTAGAAGATAAGTCCATAATGTTTGATTTTACTGCAGTGTATCCATCTCTGTGTATAATGTTCTCCTGGTTCTGTTCCTTTCATTCTGCATCAATTCCTGGAGGTCATTCCTGTCACATGGAATTCCTACAGTTCATTATTCCTTTGAGCACAATAGTATTCCATCACCAACAGATACCACAATTTGTTCAGCCATTCCCCAATCGAAGGACATACCTTTGTTTTCCAGTTTTTTGCCACCACAAAGAGCATGGCTATAAATATTTTTGTACAAGTCTTTTTCCCTATGTTCTCTTTGGGGTATAAACGCAGCAGTGGTATGGCTGGATCAAAGGGCAGGCAGGCAGGCAGGCAGTCTTTTAGTGCTCTTTGGGCATAGTTCCAAACTGCCATTCAGAATGGTTGGATGAATTCACAACTCCACCAGCATGCATTAATGTCCCAATTTTGCCACACCCCCTCCAGCATTTATTATTTTCCTTTGCTGCCATTCTAGCCAATCTGCTAGGTGTGAGGTGATACCTCAGAGTTGTTTTGATTTGCATTTCTCTAATTATTAGAGATTTAGAGCACTTTTTCATGTGCTTATTGATAGTTTTGATTTCTGTATCTGAAAATTGCCTATTCATGTCCTTTACCCATTTATCAATTCAGGAACGGTTTGATTTTTTGTACAATTGATTTGGCTCCTTCTAAATTTGAGTAATTAGACGTTTGTCAGAGGTTTTCATTATAAAGATTTTTTCCTAATTTGTTGCTTCCCTTGTAATTTTGGTTGCATTGCTTTTGTTTGTACAAAAACTTTTTTATTTAATGTAATCAAAATTATTTGTTGTACATTTTGTAATTTTTTCTAACTCTTGCTTGGTCTTAAAATCTTTCCTTTCCCAAAGATATGACAAATATACTATTCTGTGTTCACCTAATTTCTTATAGTTTCCTTCTTTATATTCAAGTCATTCACACAGATAGGGAAGGTAATTACATCCTGGTAAAAGGCAGTATAGACAATGAGGAAATATCAGTACTCAATATGTATGCACCAAATGGTATAGCATCTAAAGGAGAAATTGGTGGAACTCAAGAAAGAAGTAAATAATAGAACCATGCTAGTGGGTGACCTGAACCTTCCCCTATCAGATCTAGATAAATCAAACCAAAAAATAAATAAGAAAGAGGTAAGAGATGTGAATGAAATCTTGGAAAAATTAGAGTTAATAGATATGTGGAGAAAAATAAATAGGGACAAGAAGGAATACACCTTCTTTTCAGTAGCACATGGTACATTCACAAATATTGACAATGTACTAGGGCATAGAATCATGGCAAACAAATGCAAAAAAGAAGAAACAATAAATGCAAACTTTTCAGATCATAATGCAATAAAAATAGCTATTAGCAAGGGTAAAGGGAGAGGCAAACGAAAAATTAATTGGAAATTTATTAATATGGTTCTCCAAAATCAGTTAAAGAACAAATCATAGAAACAATTAATAATTTCATTGAAGAGAATGACAATGATGAGACGTCTTACCAAAATCAATGGGATACAGCCAAAGCAGTACTCAGGGGAAAATTCATATCCTTGAGTGCATATATTAACAAATAGGGAGGGTAGAGGTCAATGAACTGGGCATGAAAATCAAAAAAACTAGAAAGGGAACAAAGTAAGAATCCCCAATAAAAAACTAAATTAGAGATTATAAAAATCAAAGGAGAAATCAACAAAATTGAAAGTAAAAGAAATATTGAATTAATAAATAGGATTAGAAGCTGGTACTTTGACCAGTACTTTGTCAATTTTATTTATTTTTTCAATCCAATTAAAAAAGGAAAGAAGAAAAACAAATTATCATTATCAAAAATGAAAAGGGAGACCTCACCTCTAATGAAGAGGAAATCAAGGCAATCATTAAAAACTATTTTGCCCAATTATATGGCAATAAATATAGCAATCTAGGTGAGATAAATGAATATTTACAAAAATATAAATTGCCTAGATTAAGAGCAGAAGAAATAGAATACTTAGATAATCCCATATCAGAAAAAGAAATTGAACAAGCCATCAAAGAACTCCCTAAGAAAAAATCCCCAGGACCAGATGGATTTACAAGTGAATTCTATCAAACCTTCAAAGAACAACAAATTCCAATATTATACAAACTATTTGACACAATAAGCAAAGAAGGAGTTCTACCAGACTCCTTTTATGACACAAATATGGTACTGATCTAAAAGCCAGGTAGATCAAAAACAGAGAAAGAAAACTACAGACCAATCTCCCTAATGAACATAGATGCAAAAATTTTAAACAGAATACTAGCAAAAAAAAACTCCAGCAAGTGATCATGAATCAACTAAAAAGTTTGTGGAAATAATCAACAAAATTAGCAAAGTTGCAGGATACAAAATAAACACACATAAATCATCAGCATTTCTATATATTTCCAATACATCGCAGCAGGAAGAGTTAGAAAGAGAAATTCCATTCAAAATCACACTAGACAATATAAGATACTTAGTAATCTATCTACCAAGACAAACAGAGGAATTATACAAACACAATTAGGAAGCCCTTTCCATACAATTAAAATAAGATCTAAACCATTGGAAAAACATTGATTGCTCATGGGTAGGACAAGCTAACATAATAAAAATGACCATTCTACCCAAGTTAATCTAATTATTTTGTGCCATACCTATTAAACTACCAAATTTTTTTTACTGAATTAGAAAAAACCATAACAAAGTTCATTTGGCAGAACAAAAGACCAAGAATATCAAGGGAAATAATGAAGAAAAATATGAAGGAAGGTGGCCTAGAAGTAACAGATCTTAAACTGTACTATAAAGCAGTAGTCTTCAAAACAATATGGAACTGGTTAAGAGACAGAAGGGAGGATCAGTGGAATAGACTAGGAGTAAGGGACCTTAGCAAAACAGTCTTCAATAAACTGAAAGAACCGAACTTTTGGGACAAAAACCCACTATTTGACAGAAAGTGCTGGGAAAATTGGAAAACAATATGGGAGACATTTGACCTGGATCAACATCTCACACCCTATACCAAGATAAACTCAGAATGGTTGAATGACTTGAATATAAAGAAGAAAACGCTAAGTAAATTAGGTGAGCACAGAATAGTATACTTCTCAGATCTATGGGAAAGGAAAGATTTTAAAACCAAGCAAGAGTTAGAAAAAAATCACAAAATGTAAAATAAATAATTTTGACTACATTAAACTAAAAAGGTTTTGTACAGACAAAACCAATGCAACCAAAATTAGAAGGGAAGCAACAAATTGGGGGAAAATCTTTATAACAAAAAACTCTAAGGTCTAATTACTCAAATATATAAGGAGCCAAATCAATCGTACAAAAAATCAAGCAATCCCCCAATCGATAAATGGGCAAGGGACATGAATAGGCACTTTTCAGACAAAGACATCAACACTATCAAAAAGCACATGAGAAAGTGTTCTAAATCTCTAATAATTAGAGAAATACAAATCAAAACAACTCTGAGGTATCACCTCACACCTAGCAGATTGGCTAAAATGACAACAGGGGAGAGTAATGAATGCTGGAGGGGATGTGGCAAAATTGGGACATTAATGCATTGCTGGTAGAGTTGTGAACTGATCCATCCATTCTGGATGGCAATTTGGAACTATGCTCAAAGGGCTTCAAAAGTCTATCTGCTTTTTGATCCAGCCATAGCACTGCTTGGTTTATACCCCAAAGAGTTAATAAGGAAAAAGACTTGTACAAAAATATTTATAGCCACACTCTTTGTGGTGGCAAAAAATTGGAAAGTGAGAGAATGTCCATTGATTGGGGAATGGCTGAACAAATTGTGGTATCTGTTGGTGATAGAACACTGTTGTGCTCAAAGGAATAAAGAACTGGAAGTATTCCATGTGAACTGGAATGACCTCCAGGAATTGATGCAGAGTGAAAGGAGCAGAACCAGGAGAACACTTTACACAGAGACTGATACACTGTGATACAATCAAACATAACAGAGTTTTCTACTAGCAGCAATGCAAGGATCCAGAGCAAGGCTGAGGGACTCATGAGAAAGAAAACTAGCTACATTTAGAGGAAGAACTGTGGGAGGAGAAATACAGAAGAAAAACAACTGCTTAAACACATGGGCTGATGGGGATATTATTGGGGATGTAGACACTAAATGATAACTCTAGTCCAACTATCAATAATATGGAATTAGGTCTTGATCAATGATACATGTAAAACCCAGTGGAATTGTGCATTGGCTAAGGGGATTGGGGGGTGGGGGAGGTTAAGGGACAGTGAAAGAACATGAAATATGTAACTATGGGAAAATATTCAAAATAAAAACTTAAAAAAAACATTTCTGGAAGTTGTCATTTGGCTATTTATTGGAGGAGGTAATCTGTGGATTCTTCAATTTTTGATTAATTGTTCAGGAATAACAGGGCAGTTTTCTTTCATGATTTCATGTAATGTGATGTCTAGGCTTTTTTTTTTATCATGACTTTCAGGTAGCCCAGTAATTCTTTTTCAAAAATTAATTAATTGATTAAGAGTATTTATCCATGGTTATATGATTCTTATTCTTTCCCTACCCCCTCCCAGAGCCAATGAACAATTCAACTGGATTTTATATGTATCATTGATCAAGACCTATTTCCATATTATCAATAATTACAATAGAGTGATTATTTAAAGTCAGCATCCACCAATTATATCCCCATTGAACTACGTGATCAAGCATATATTTTTCTTCTGTGTTTCTGTTCCCACAATTCTTTCTCTGGATGTGGATAGCATTCTCTCTCATAAGTCCCTCAGGATTGTCCTGGATCATTGCATTGCTGCTAGTAGAGAAATCTATTATGTTCGATTGTGCCATAGTGTATTAGTCTCTGTGTACAGTGTTCTCCTGGTTCTGTTCCTTTTGCTCTGCATCAATTCCTGGAGGTCTTTCCAGTTTACATGGAATTTCTCCAGTTCATTATTCCTTTTAGCACAATACTATTCCATCACCATCAGATACCACAATTTTTTCAGTCATTCCTCAATTGATGGACACTCCCTCAATTTCCATTTTTTTGCCACCAAAAGAGTATTAATATTAATATTAGTATGAATATTTTTGTACACCTATTTTTCCCTCTTATCTCTTTGTAGCCCAGTAATTCTTAAATTGTCTCTCCTGGATCTATTTTCCAGAACAGTTGTTTTTTCAAAGGGATAGGTCATGTTTTCTTATATTTTTTCATTCTTTTGAATTTGTTTTATTGTTTCTTGATGTCTTATGAAATCATTAGCTTCTATTTGCCCAATTTTAATTTTTTAAGAACTATTTTTTTCTATGATCTTTTGATCTTCCTTTTTCATTTGGTCAAGTCTTTTCTTGGAACACTTTTTCTTCATTGTATTTTTTCCCTCTTTTTCCAGTTGGTCAGTTCTGTTTTTAGGAATGTCTTTTTAACCTTGGATTTGTGTGTCTCTTTTTCCACCTGACCAGTTCAACTTTTCAAGCTGTTATTTTCCTTTTGCATTATTTTAATTTCTTTTCCCTATTTTTCTTCCACCTCTCTTATTTGGTTTTTTAAATAAATTCTTACCTTCCTTCTTGGAATCAAGTGATAAGGGCTAGGCAATCAGGATCACACAGTTGGGAAATGTCTGAGGCCAGATTTGAACCTCGGACCTCCCATCTCTAGGCTTGACTTTCAATCCACTGAGTTACTTCGCTGTCCCCAGTTATTTGATTTTTTAATTCCTTTTTGAGTCCTTCTAGCACCTGTCACAAATTCCCATTTTTGTTTGAAGTTTTACATGTGGTTGCTTCAATTTCATCATCTCATACTGATTATTTGCCTTGCTCTTTGTCACCATAGCAATTTTTTTGGTATATAGTTACAAAATGTAATGTTTTTAGTTGAAAAATTTTATTTAATTAATTGATTTAGAATATTTTTCCATGGTTACATGGTTCATCTTCTTTCCCTCCTTTCCTCCCATCCCCTCCCATAACCAACAAGTAATTCCACTGGGTTTTACATATGTCTCATTGATCAAGACCTATTTTTGTATTATGAATATTTGCATTAGTTTGATCATTTAGAGCAGGGGTCGGCAACCTTTTTGGCCGTGAGAGCCATAAACGCCACATTTTTAAAAATATAATTTCATGAGAGCCGTACAGTGCTCACAGTACGTGCTCCTGTAACAGTGCGCGCTCCTGTAACAGCGCCTGAAAATAATTGACTTTATGGCTCCTGCAGAAAGAGCCACATCTGGCCCTCAAAAGAGCCAGATATGGCTTGAGAGCCATACATTTCCGACCTCTGGTTTAGAGTCTTTGCCCCCAGTCATATCCCCATCTACTCATGTGATCAAGCAGTTATTTTTCTTCTGTGTTTCTGCTCCCACAGTTCTTTCTCTGGATGCGGACAGCATTCTTTCTTATAAGTCCCTCAGAATTGTCCTGGATCATTGCATTGCTGCTAGTAGAGAAGTCCATTACATTTGATTGTGCTACGGTTTATCTGTCTCTGAGTATAAGGTTCTCCTGGTTCTGTTCCTTTCACTCTGCATCAATCCCTGGAGGTCTTTCCAGTTTACACGGAATCCCTCCAGTTCGTTATTCCTTTGAGCACAATAGTATTCTATCACCAACAGATACCACACTTTTTTCAGCCATTCCCCAATTGAAGAGCATCCCCTCATTTTCCAATTTTTTGCCACCACAAAGTATATGACTATGAATATTTTGGTACAAGTCTTTTGCTTATTATCTCTTTGGGGTACAAACCCAGCAGTGGTATGGCTGGATCAAAGGGCAGGCAGTCTTTTAAAACCCTTTGTGCATAGTTCCAAATTGCCCTCCAGAATGGTTGAATCAATTCACAACTCCACCAGCAATGTATTTATGTCCCAATTTTGCCTCATCTCCTCCAACATTTATTACTTTCCTTCACTGCACCATAGCAATTTACTATGTTTAGGTGTTTCTTTTGCTGTTCGCTCATTTTCTCAGCTTTTTTTTTTTTTGCCTGTGGACTGGGAGTTCTGAAAACTGATATTTCTCTCTCCTTTGTTGCATGTTTTTAGGACTCAGCTCTCTGACCTATTTTGCCCTGAGGCCATGGGCCTCACCACCTTGCATGCTTGAAAGGGCCAAGAGCTGAGGATGTCTAGGCTTCACTTTGTGCTGATGTCAGAGCTTTGAACTTCACATGGCAGTTGTTAGCGTGCTTGGTTGTTGGTCTAGGCTGGGTCCCGGGATCTCAGAGTTGACCTTTACCCAGGCTTAGAACTTGTGGCCATAGGTGGGATTTCATCAGTTCTCATGCTTCTGTACAGTTTTCCTTCAGGTCCCCCCTTATCCCATGTAAATCAACTCTCTCTGCTGACCTTTCAAGTTATTTTCTGCAGGGGAGCCCCCTCTCCACATCTTGTTAGTTTTTGATTCCTGTTGTTTTTTGTTTTGAAGTGCTTTTTAAAGGTTGATTTGGAAGGATTTTTGAAGCAGTTTTAGTTTTTGGTGCTACTAAGCTGCCTTCTTGATAATACCCTCCTCCCAGCTGTATTTTTTAATTCTGTGTTAAGGGCTCTCTTCTGCATTGGGGAAGGGATTCTACTTTCTGATCTCTCTTAAATTTCTCATTTCTTGTATGACTTCCCTTTGTTCTGGAGATTCTTAATGTGTGATCTCTGACTAGTCCCCAGGATTGGTTTTCATCAAGCATTATTAGTTTGTTAAGTGATTTCTGTAATATCTATGAAGTGTTATTCATGCTGCTTTCTGTTATTAGAATTGTCTGTGTTGGCTTATTTGCTGTTTTACTGGGTTTTTATTGAGTCTCCTCCCCTCCACCCTGCTTTGGTATTTCAGTCTTAAAAATTGTATTGTCATTCACTTCCTGACTTCTCTCTCTCTTCACTAATGAGCAAATCCCCAAGACTGTTGGGGAGAGTGGATGTTTAGGCTGTTTGATTGTAGGTGCAGAATTTCCTACCTTTGGGCATGGCCCCTATATACTAGGCTCTGAGTAGGCTTGTTCATGCTGTATTAAAATTCTTCTACTGCTGGTGCCTTTCCTTATATTCAGCTACTTGGGAGGTGTGTATGTGTGTATTCCTATTTATTAGCACTCTCTCTCTCTCTCTCTCTCTCTCTCTGTATATATATATATATATATATATATATATATATATATATATATATATACTTTTCACTCCCATTATAATATAAGCTTCTTTTAAGCAGGGATTTTTTTTGTATTTATATCCCCAAGAATATCTGATACACAGATGTGAGTACCGTGTACTTGTGCAATAACTTATAAGGTTTTTACCTTGCTTGAATTTTCTTCTCTTAGAAAGTTAGCTTCAATAATTCTTCATTTAGCACACAATTCTTTCATTTTGAGCTTGGGGAAACTTGCAAAAAGGAAATAACATTTGGTATAAACTCAGGAAGGAGAAGTTCTCGAAGTATTATGGGGTAGGAGGAGGAAGGAGGGTTTAGTGCTAGGAAATCTTGCATTTAGAACAGAAATCAGCATGCCATGGCTTCGTGCTTATTTCTCTGTTGTTGTTCAGTCATAGCCAACTCTTACTGACGGCATTGACCATATCATGCTATGCCCAATACTGTCAATGGGGTTTTCTTAGCAATGATACATTTCCTTCTCTAGTGGACCACCTTTTGTCAGAGCTCTCCACCTTGACATGTCTGTCTTGGGTAACCTCAAACAGCATAGCTCATAGTTTCATTGAGCTACACGAGCTTGTGTCATCATCATTGTCTTTGTTTTGGTCATGTCTAACTTTTGTGTCCCTATCTAGGGTTTTTTTGGCAAAGATATCGGAGTAGTTTGCCTTTTCCTTCTCCTGCTCATTTGACAAATGAGGAAGCTGAGGCAGACAAAGGTTAAGGTTACACTTGCCCAGTGTCACACAGCTAGTAAGTGTCTGAAGCTGAATTAGAGTCTTCCCGACTCTAAACCCAGTGCTTTAGCTACTGGACTGCCTTGCCACCCCCCCCCCAACTAGATTTTGGTCCAATTCTCACTCTCAGGAGTTGTGAGCTGTGGAAGCTTCAAAACTGCTTGGGAGATCAGTAAAGACACATGGTCCCCTGGAGTGTGGAAATGAGTGGTTTCACTTTTCTAATGTATACAGTCTCTGATGATCTGGTTTTGCAGGGAAACAACAGCACTACTTACTTTCTGTGGTCTTAGTTTCCTCCTATGGAAATTGAGAGGTTCTTTCTGGATGACCTTTAATGGCTCTTTCAGACCCAGGTCTCTGAAACTATGAAACCTGGGAGAATTCCTTGACTATAGGATGAAGATTGCCCTGGCATCCAAGACTCAAAGAGTAAGTTGCTTAGTCCAGGATGCCTCTTGTGCTCAGTTCTAACCAGAGGCTAACCTGAATCCATTGTGTGGAAACTTTATGCTACATCCACGAAATACCAAGTCAAAAACATGACCCCATAACCGAGAAAGAGACCGAATCAGAGAGGGAGGGAAAGGGGAAAGAGTGAGAGAAGATATAATTCCTTCTTTGAAAAGATTAACTGGGATAGCATTAGCCTAAGGAATTTGATAGGATACAGTTAACATTGGTTCTTCAGCAAGGTAGACTAGAGCTTTAATAAACTCTCTTAGGAGTCTACAGTGAAAGCTATTTCATTTTCATGTTAATTACAATGAATTACTCATTAAAGGAAAAAAAGTCTACCATAGCTATCAGTCTCACTTCCCAGGTCTTTTTCTGTCCACGGTGAGTTTATAGGCAATCCAATTTTCTACTATCCCTGTCTGTGTTATTAGCATATTATCAGTGCTGGTTATTCAGTCAGTCATCTGCCCTCTTTCAAAGGAGAAAATGACATCACTTTTCTCTGTTGGGGATGCTACATTGCCTCCAATATTTGTGTAGATAAAAGCAGGTGGGGGAGGGATGATCATGAAGTTGTATTTTTATCTTTGACTATATTAATGTCAGGAACTGGGATTCTTGATCTTATTGGAGATTTTCCACAAAGACAGTCTGGCATAAGTTAAACATAAAGGCATCAAATCAAGTTAGCAAAAATACAGAAGTATTTTAAAAGATTTGGCCACATGAACCAATAACCCGGGTCTGCAGAGCCTTTTATTACTTCCTGTGGGGAAGGGTCATGTTAACAATAATGACTTCCTTTAATAGGCAACAATTGAAATTATTCAGAAGAATTTCTAATTTAAAGGAAGTCAGCTACAATAATTTGTTGCTGCAAATTAGATTAACCCTTTGCTGTATATAGTATACAATTAGAGAAACAAGGATGGCCAACAAAGGTGAAAACTGACAGGGCTAAGATTCTGCCCCCTTCATCTTACCCTTAGGAATGGAAGCAATTCAAATTTGATTTTATTTTTTAAAAAGAAAGTTGAATTGGTGCTTTGTTTTTGTTGTTTTTAACCTCACAGCCTTTTCCCAATGTATATCCCTTAAAACACCCATCCCCAGAAATATGTTCCTGGTAACTGAATTAAGCAAAACCCAGTTGCTAGTGACTATATCTAATAGCTTATGCAGAATGCTACAACTCTCATATCCTACCTCTTTTCTGAAAGTCTGTTTTAACATCTCATCTCCAGCACCAAGACAAGTCATTAAAAGAATTTGGGTTTTGCTGCATTTTAGGATGGTTTCTGTATACATTCTTTTTATTTGTATATTACTTGCTTTTTCATATTTTCTCTCCTCTGTAATAATTCATACAAATCTTCTCAGGTTTCTCTAAATTTCACATGTAGCATAGACTTTAGGTCCTTAGAAGGTAATCAACTACTTTTCTTGGGGTTCTAAGGGTAATCTTAAAGGGTTTGGGGGAATGTTCTAGTATTATTGGGTCAAAAGTACTCTAAGTATGCTCCTCCACTGATTATCAATTGATATCAATTAGCTTTTTAGAAATCGTTATTTACTAACTTGACATATCAGTCAACAAATACTGGGCAGCTAAGTGTACTGCTAAGCACTGGAAAGTGCCAAAGTACAAAAAATGAAATCATCCCTACTTACAAGAGGTTTATATTCTGTTGGGGGAGGCAGCAAGTATATATAAAAACATATATAGCAAAAATGTAAAATTAATATAGACCAGTGGTTCCCAAACTTTTTTGGCCTATTGCCCCCTTTCCAGAAAAAAATATTACTTAGCGCCCCCTGTCACATACTATCACCTCCCCCTTACAGTTATTCATTGCCCCCAAATGTACCTGTGGCCATCACTGCTACCCTTCATCCCTGCAGCACCCACCAGGGGGCGGAGGCGCCCACTTTGGGAATCACTGATGTAGACAAATATTTACAAAGTAATTAAATACAAGGGAGGGAGAAACCCAGCATTTGGATGCTTTAGAAGAAGTGTATTGCCCAAGATGGTGACTAGCATGCATCTTGAAGGAAGAAAAAGACTGTGAGATAAAAGTAGACAGGAAGTGTGGTCCAGGCATAGGGATAGGAGTATCATGTGTGAGAAATAGAGAGAAGGCCAATTTGGTTAGAGTGCAGGATATAGCATAATGTCTGGAAAATGTACAAAGCATTGTTAGAGCATTGTTTAAAAAATCCCCCAAACTGAGGGACATTCTTCCCAAGAATACAGAGTACAAGAGAAAGTGGTCTCAAGCTTGCTGTGTACTTGTGGAAATGGGCAGTAACTCTTAGCTTCTAACTGGATGGAAGTACTTTTCTCCTTTTGTGGAGGCTTCATGACGTTACCCTAAGGTATTCTGTACCTTTCTGGTAGGCTCTCCATAGTGTTCTGAAGCTGTTTTTCCTCTTTGTCTAGTGGGTCCTCAGAGATACTGCCAATAGCCACAGGTGTTCCAGGGACATTGGTAGAGCATCAATAGGATGTCCAAATCCTAAACCTTTTAAGGTTCTCAAGGTATTCCTCTTATCAAGGATGAAAGAAGAGACATGGCCTTATCATCTCCTTCCAAACAAGAAACTGCCCTCTTCTATAGGCTAGTCCACCACTCATATTATCAGGTTCTAAACCAAGCTGTTATTCTTTCCCAGACCCACAAGGCCTAACTGAGTCTCTTCAGCTAATTGCATTCTGCTTCTTGGGCAACATCCTTTCATCTCATGAAATGGCTTTCAGTCCTTCCTTGATTAAGGGCTTTTCATACCTGTTTTAATGCTTTTAATCAATTGATTGATTAACTAGAGGTTTAATCACTTGATTAAAATAGTCAGTTTAAATGCATTTGAATAATTGATTCAATTGACCCCACCCTAAAAATCATATTATTTCTCCTTTGGTATTATAATTTTCTATTATACTCATTTACCACCATATGTTCAACTATTCCCCAATTGATTGACATTCACTTTATTTCAATTTTAAAAAATTTCTACAAAAAGTGCCACTGTGAATATTTTATTATATTCTTTTTCCCTTTATTCCTGCCATTCAACCCCTTTTAATATATTCTAGTAGTAGGATGAATGAATGAATCAAAGGGTTTAAACAAGTTATTCAGTTTTCTTGCATAATTCTAAACTTTGCAATATTATTTTACAGAATGTTAGGGCTATTTAACAGTTCCACCAATAGTGCATTAGTCTGTTTCTCTTGTGATAGGCCCCCCACCCAATTCTCTCCATCTTTTTGCTGGGTATGTTGCTTTCATGTGAATTTCTCACTATTTGTGATTTGGAACACTCTTTTGTATTCATGAATGATGGCAATTCTTCTTAAATTTTATCATGTCTTTTAACTACTTGTGTTTTTGAGAATGACTCTTGGTTTTATATATGTATATGAGTTCCCAATATTTGTGGAGGGAAAAGGAGAATTTTATATCTGTGATTCAAATTTATACTGAATCAAAGCCTTGGTACATTAGAGTTGAAGCTGGGAGTTGGTATGTACAATCTCCACAGTTGAATGAAATATACCTTGAATTAGACTTTGAGGGAAGGAAAGTAAATAAAATCATATGGGCTGGGGAAAAGAGAGTAAATCAGCCTTGTATTAACCTAGTCCCATCTCTATAAGGGAGAGAGGAGTCACATGAGGGCTTTCCTTTGGAGCTTGGTCGATGTCCATGAATTCAGGTTCGCAAGAAGCCTTATTCACTTGGAAGCCATCCTTTTCTGCCTGGGCCATCAGATCATTATAGTTTGTCCCTGTCACAACCTCTAAAAATGATCCTGTTAAATCATGCTATGGGCTCTGAGACTTGGGTCTTAAGTTAACCCCAGAGCTTCTCATGTACTTCCTAAGGGTGTTTGGACATAGCTGTCTTGCCAGTTGCAGTAGCCTAAACTGGCTTATTGACCAGGTTGATTTTTCTCCAACTTTTTATGTTCTCTGCAGTCACCTTGATCTATCCAAAAACAATCTGCTCGTTCCTATTTAAGTTCAATTGATATTTGTTGCTGCAAAAACTTAAAATTTCAAAACAATCAAGATTGTCTCGTTTATCTAACCATCAGTCTTCTGTTTTTCTTCTAATTTTTTTTAAATTAATACTTAGATTACCTGTCTATTTGGTATTTATTGTGATGTATGGTCCAAGTCTCTGGTCTAAACCCATTTTCCTTCATAAGGTATTTTTATCATATAGTGAATACTACCATGATACTTTAACACTTGGGGGAAATGTGTATATATAGCTATAGATATATCTTTAATCGTTTTTGAAGGATTATTCCATGCTTATGCATTTCAGCATTTTTTAGCATAAATTTGTATTTTGTCGAAGTTTTTAACATCTTTATATAGTCTTTTGAGATTTGTTGGACTTTTTTGTGTACATGATTAGTCGCAGCTCCATTCTTGTCTGAGTTAATAACCAAGGGATGATCTGGATTATTATGTTTGGTTTTAGGTGCCATAGGTTAGGAAGGACATTAATAAAATGAGAAATGTCCAGAATATGGCAAACTAGGATGGTTGAGGATCTTATATTCATGTCATATTTAGGTCTGGTTGAAGGAACGAGGGATTTTTCTCTTGAAGAAAGAAACACTGTGGGAACACATCTCAACTGTCAAAGTACTTGAAAGGTAAGCATATGAAAGAGGGGTTCAAGCTATTCCATTTGGCCTAAAAGCACAAAACAAGGAGTAAAAGGTAAAAATTACAAAGAAGTCGATTTGTGCTAAATGCTAAAAAAACAGTATAACAATTAGATCTCTCCAAAATGGAATGGGCCACCTCGAGAGATGGTTAGTGCCTCATCTTTGGATCTCTGAAAGCAGTTAGAATGAACCCTTGTCAGGTGTACCATAATGAAGATTTCTTTTGTGTTTGGTTTATACTAGATAGCTATGAAGATGACTTCCAACTCTCAATTTCTTAGATTCACTGAAGATTGTACTAGCCTAAGAATTTATGGAGAACTCAGGGGTACAACCATATGTTTTCTCCAGCAATTTACTTACTCAGCCATCTCCTGTCTCTCTAATTTTTAATATCTCCCCATCTACTGGTTCTTTCCCTGATGTATATAAATATACCTATCTCCATTATCCTTTAAAACAAAAAAAGTAAACTCTTTTACTGGACTCTTTTCTAGTTATTGTTGTACATCTCTTCTTTTCTCACCCAAATTCTTAGAAAAGGTTATCTTTACTCATCATCTCCACTTCTTTTCACTTGCCAACGAAATCTAACTTCCAAACCCCATTGCTAAACTGAAACTCCTCTATACAAAGTTTCCAATGATCTCTTTATTGTTAACCATGGTATCATCTCTCTTCATCCTTATCTACCTCTCTTCAACATTTGACTCATTGTTTATCATCTTTTCTTCCTAGGTACTCTCTTTTCTCTAGGTCTGTCTTTTGAATCACTCGCATAGCAACATAAAAGATTAGTCACTTTTTTAGACCCCCTCAATTTTCTGACCCTCGAAAATAATCATATTCAAATCTGTAGGACAAGGAAGAAAGTGCCTTTACAAGTTAAAATCCTTATAAATTAGTATCAGAAAACTTTATTTCTTGCTCTTTCAGTATCCCCTCTCTAATCAACCACCATATCTATCTGGGACTCTCAAGGTGAACCGTATGATTGAGTCTGGGGCACATTTTGGGATCCCTCTGCTGCAGAAAGAGGCAATTAAGGCATTTCCAAAACAAAAAACACAAAATGTGGGCAGAATGTTTGACTATGCCCACAGAACAGAAACACAAGTATAAGTAATGAAATAAATTATCCCACATTTAGAGAGTTTTAAAATTTGTTTTTATTATTAAATTTTTATTTTAATAACAAATTTCTACATAAGTTTTCCAACATCATATGATCCATATTGTCTCCCTCCCCTCTTCCTTTCCCCACCCTAAGCTGACAAGCAATTCAGTCTGGGTTATATATGTATTATCACACAAAACATTTCCATATTATTATTTTTACAAGTGAATAATCTTATAGAGCCAAAACCCCCAAACATATACTCAAATACACAAGTGATAAATCATATGTTTTTGTCTGCATTTCTACTCCAGCAGTTCTTTCTCTGAAGGTGGATAGGATTCTTTTTCATAAGTCCTCAGAAGTGTCTTAGATCATTGTATTGCTGCTAGTAGCAACGCCTATCACATTTGATAATTCCATAACATTGCATTTACTATGTATAATTATCTCTTGGATCTGCTTAGTTCATTCTGCATCAGTTCATGTAGGTCTTTCCAGCTCTTTCTGAAATTATCCTACTCATCATTTCTTACAGCACAATAGCATTCCTTCACCATCATATACCCACAATTTATTCAGCCATTTCTCACTTGAGGGGCAACCCTTCTGTTTCCAATTCTTTGCCACCAAAAAAAAAGAGCAGCTATCAATATTTTTGTACAAAGAGGTCCTTTCCCATTTTGGAGGATAGAGTTTTTTTAAAGAAATCTTTACCTACATCATTGGAAGGTGAGCAGGGAGAAAAGCAGAATGCCACTTACAACTTTTCAACCTCAACATGTTCAAAATGAAGACTCTTCTTCCTGAGTTCAAATCTGGCCTCAGACATTTACTAGTTTTGTGATCCTGGGCTAGTCACTTAACTCTGTTGGCTTCTGTTTCCTCATCTGCAAAATGATTTGGAGAAAGAAATGGCAAAGCCCTCCAGTATCTTTGTCAAGAAAACCCCCAAGTGGAGTCACAGAGAGTTAAACATGACTGAAAAATGACTGAAAAACATCTCACTGAGTACAGAGTAAGTATTTAATAAATGTTTGCTGAATTGGATAATAGCTAACATTTATATAACACTTTAAAGATGACAGCCATTATATCTTTTGGTTTGCTCAGACACCCTACTAGGTAAATGATAATCAGTGAGCATTTATTAATAATAATAACAGCATTTTATAGCAATTGCTATATGCTAAGTACTTTACAATTATTCATTCCTTTGATCCCTACAGAAACTCTGAGAGGTTGTATAACTATCATTATCCTCATTTTACAGAGAAGGAAACTGAAGCAGACAGAGGTTAAATGACTTGCCCAGGGTCATACAGTTATTAACTATGTGAGGCCAGATTTGAATTCATATCTTCCTAACTCCAGGACCAGAACTCTGTCCAGTGCACCTCTAAGTCTCTCCCTTATCCAAGGCACTGTGCTAGTTGCTGGGAATACAAATACAAAAGTGAGACAGTTTTTGCTTTGAGAGAGCTTGCAATCTGCTTTTAAAATAGGGCTTTTGTGTTTGCAAATTACATTATTTGTATCATATCCTTTGATCATCCCAGCCGTCGTGTGAGATCGGTGAGATTATTAGCAACTTTTTGCAAGTGAGGAGCCTAAAAAGATCACAGTGGTCAAGAATCTTCCTAACTCTATGTTATAGATTCTAGGCATTTTTTTGTACTGTTCCCTATCTAGTTTCGGAGTCGTTAGAGTTAGAAGGGACCAGAGAGGCCCTCTTGTCCAGACCACTCACTTTATATATGGAGGAAGTGAAGCCCAATAGGACTATAGGTATTAATAGATAAAGTTTCTTCTATTCCCATGTATTTTATTAGCTAGGGATGTCCAACATACCCCCTAGTTTGGGTAAAATGAAATGCTATTTGGATTTAAGCTTCAACTTGGTATGATAGCAGCTGTCGAAATTTACAAACCATTAGAGATGCCATTATTAACTGCTGGATGAGCTTGACGGCCAATTTCAGGATTATTTAGAACCACCTGATACCGAAAAGCAATACAGCCAGAGCCTAAAATAGCAACAAAACTAAATATCATTCTTCATATTCATTGTCTTCCTTTTATGATCTCTTCTCAAAGCTGGCACCTTGGCACTTTCAGTTGCTAGGCACCCTTTCAAGTAAATAAATCTTCTTCCTTCCCTGTCCTTGCAAGAGTTGGTATTTTGAATTCTTTTCCCCTTTAAATTATCTACTCTGATAACTTAAAGGGATGGCCTAGGAGTTCTGGACTTGGGTGGGAGTTGATTTAAATAGAATGAAAATTCCCTCTCCCGAATTTTAATAAACATATTTTTGAAAACCAAAAGAAATAAGACAGAAATGTTGTATCTGTGTTTGTAATACATATCTGGATGAGATGCGGACCCCTCCCAAAATACTGCCTGTGCGACTGAATCCTTTTGGAAAAACCCGACACATGGATAAACTCCCCAGTTACTTACTTCAGAGACATTTTCACGCAGTACAATAAACTAACAGCTTGTAAGTGAAGTTCAGTTTGATTTGGCCTCGGTGTGTGGGGCTGGAATTTTCAATATGCAAACTTACCTGCTTAAAGCAAGCTTAGGAAATGCCTTTGATTCAAACCCAGGAAACCCACACACTTTGCTGGCTGATGGTGTCACAGCCATTTGGAAATTGGCTAAGGGTATTAATCCGTAGGCTGTCACGAATGCCTACAGGCTGCCTTCAATAACATTGATTTGCCTGTCAAGATGGGGTAAGACGTCAACATCTCATACTACCCAATTAAGGCTTTCAGGACATACTGCTTCTTGCAGGGAAACAAAAGGTCTGTCTCTTCTTATCTCTTATACAGCTTAATGTATACAGAGTACCTCACCATATTCTAGCTCATCATGAGTGTGTGTATAATGTGTGTGTGTGTGTGTGTGTGTGTGTGTAGAGAGAGACAGAGAGACAGAGCAAGAGAGTACATCATCACATATAATTTTGAAACCTGACCCTCTAGGGACACAGCATTCACCAAAGTAAGGTAATCGTGCTACCAGCATGGCAGAAAGCATCTCTATTATCAGCAATGTAATGGAGTCGTGAGGGCATTTTTTCGCCCTGAAAACCTAGATTGTCTGGAACGTGGCCTCTCATGTTTTGGTTGTCTGATGAGAAAAGTTCCCAACAAATTTCCTGGGCCTCTGGTCATTCTTTGAGTCGCAGTGAGATTTAAGACCAGAATTACTGCCAAATGGCAAAGGAATACCAATTGCAGAATGAGGTCTTATCTAAAAAGTGACTGATTCATTTCCATGGTTAAACTCCTACCTGCCAAACTTGCTATTATAAGTGTTACCTTCCAGTGTTTGGGTTCTGTGTCATAAAGGACTAGGTGTTGTGGATGATTCCTCTGGCTGGGTTTGTACCTGTTTTTTTCTGATCTTGGTACAGCATCAGTGATTATGCAGATTCTTGGGCGGTAAGGTTTTTTGCAGGCTGCTAATAACTGCCTGGAACAATAAAAATGAGGATTGGTTTAAAAAAAAATCTACACACTGTTGGACATTCCACAGACAAGGAAATTTAGCTCAAAGAAAAAGGAACTCTCTCCCTTATTAGCATATTAAATGGCTGGATTTCATGAAATGATTCAAATTTATTAACCAGTGAAACAAAAGCAAATACACAATAACCCTGTGTTTTATGCATTACCACTCTGTTTCTGAATTAATGGGCAAAAAAAGGGTAAAGGGTGCTAAGAAATCACACCTTTTTCACATCATAAATCAATTAACATTTATGAAGCACTTACTATATGCCAAGCACAATGCTAGGGCCTGGAGATACAAAGACAAAAGAATGAAAAAATCGCTCTTCTTAGGGCATTCACATTCTGATGGTGGGGTCAAGTACATATGTACATATAAATACAGAAGGCAAATAAGTCCATAGATATATAAACAATCAAATGAGCTAATAAATGCAAAGTAGTTAAATCCAAGATAATGTGGGAGGAAAGATTCTAGCACTTGAAGGTATCAGGAAAGGCTGAAAGTGATTTTTAAACTGTTTCCTAGAGGAAGAGGCATTCTGTCAAGCAGAAGTTAAAGAAAGAGCACATCCTAGGTCTGGGGAATAGCCACTGCAAGGCACAAAGATGGGGCATGGCATATCATGTGTGAGGAAAAATAAGCATGCTTGTTTGACTAGATAGCAGTATGTGGAACCAAAATAATGTACAATGAGGGTCAAAAAGGGGACCTTCTATTTTATCCTGGAGACATTAGGAAGCTAATGTAGTTGATTGAGCCCCAGAGGAACATGTTCATATCTAAACTAAATGCAAATCACTTTGGCAGCTATATAGAGGATAGAGTGAAGATGGTAGGTAAGAGAATGGATCCAGGCCCAGTGTCGTTGGTCTCCTAATGCTTTTCCTTGGGTCCAAGGCTTGACAAGATCTTGGTCAATCTGCTCATTGTTTCAGATGTTCTGGAAAGGAGCTCACCCACTGTAGCTTCCATAGTTCTCCAGTGGACCTAGAAATCTCTGGTGTCTGTCTTCACGACTGACTTCCCATTCTTTTGACTGGACTGTGCCCTGGTTTTTCAGCTCAAATATCTCATCCTTCATTTCACAGTTCTCCTGTGTTGGGAATGTGCCTTGGTACTAGAGAGACAAGGCAGGAAGACCAATTAGGAGAGCATTGCAATAGTCAAGGCAAGAAGTGATGAGGACTTGAGCTAAGGTAGTAGACATGTGAGTACAGAGAAGGGATGAAATGCAAAAAATGTTATTGACATAGCAGGATATGACAACTGATTAGATATGTGAGATGAAAGAAAGTGGGAAGATTCAGGTAACATCAGTATTACAAACCTAGGAGCCTGGAAGAATTGTGCCTTTGACAGAAATAGGGAAGTTTAGAAGAAAGATAGGATTTAGAGTAAAGATAGTGAGTTCCTTCTGAGGCCCATTGATTTTGAGGTGGATACCCAGACTGAAATGTTCCTTAGGAATTAGGGGAAATATAACTAAAGCTCCAAAAAGAGACAAGGGCAGGATGTGTAGACCTGGGGAGCATCTACATCCAAATACAAATTAAAATTGTGAGAGGTGACAAGGTCAGCAAGAGAAAGAAGAAAGCCCAAGACAGACCCTTGGGGGTCATCCACATTTAGGACTATAATATGGTTGGTAATGCAGACACTGAGAATGAACAATGAGGAAATTGAGGAAAGTGAATTGTCACCAAAACTCAGGAAGGCCAAGTAACAAGGACCAGATGATGTCAGATGCAGTACATTGGGTGAAAAAGATGAAGATTGAGAAAAGGCCATCTAGAATAGCAAATGAGAGATCTGTGGTCCCTTTGAAGAAAGTTGTTTCTGTTCATTGATAAGCTTTAGAAACAAGATTACAAGTGTCTAAGCAGGGAGTAAAAGGAGAGGAAATGGATACAAGTATAAGTAGCTTTTCCCGGATGTTTGGGTGAGATGGGGAGCAGGGAAAGGTATGGAATGCTAGTTAGAGGGGCTGGTACCATCTAGTTTAGGTCCTTTTAAGGATGGCAGAGATCTGAGCATGTTTGAATGTAATAGGATATAAATAGGGAGAAGTTGAAGGGATGAAATCAAGAACCCTAATGGTGAGGTTATCCTGGGCAAGGAGAAGAATTAAGTCCCTGTCAGACTGTAGACGACCAAAGAGTGGCAGATATTGTTAAAGGATTTGGAGATGAGCAAAAGGGGAGAATAGGTCTCAGTTTCCTGGAATGCAGTAGAATGGAGAAGTGACTACAAACACTCTAGCCAGGAAACCGAGTCTTTAAAATTATGGCATTTACAATATAACAGTAAAGGAAAGTGATAAATGTTGGAGGGGATGTGGCAAAATTGGGATACTAATGCAATGTTGTTGGAGTTATGACCAAAGGGCTATAAAACTCATAATACTACTAGGTCTGTATCCCAAAGGGATCAAAAAAGGGGGAAAGGGAAAGGATCTACTTGAACAAAAATATTTATAGCTGCTCCTTTTGTGGTGGCAAAGAATTGCCAATTGAAGGGATGCCCATCAATTAGGACATGGCTGAACAAAGTGGGGTATATAATGGCAATGGAATACTGTTGTGCTGTAGGAAATGATGAACAGGATGATTTCAGAAAGAGCTTGAAAGACTTTCATGAACTGATGCAGAGTGAAATAAACAGAACCAGGTGAACATTGTACACAGTAACAGCAGTAGAGTAGAGAGATCAACTGTGATAAACTGCTATTCCCAGCAATACAATGATCTGGGACACTTTTGAGAGACTTATGACAAAGAATGTGATCCACCTCCAGAGAAAGAACTTTTGGAATTGGAATGCTGATCAAAGCTTGCAATTTTTCACTTCAGTTGATTTGAGTTTTTGGTTTGGGTTTTTGGTTTTATGTAATTATTCTCTTGTAATATTTTGCATCATGATACATGTGTAACACAGATCAAATGGATTGTTAGCTCTGGGAGGGGAAGAAAGGGAAGGAGAGAGACAATTTGGAACATATAACTTCAGAAAACTTATATGGAAATTTGTTGTTATATGTAGTTGGTAAAATATCTTTTCAAAGTTAAAAAAGAAATAAACAAAATTTGACCTAAGACACCCCACAAGCAAATTAAGACTTCAGTCCACCCACTGTATAAATCAGTAGAAGGCAGCCCCTACTATTTCAACCCAGACCTGAGACCTGTTCAAAGTAATATCTGAGGACTCCCACTGCTCAGTCAGAGACCTGAGGATCCCAAGTTCCCAAACTAATATGTGAGCCTGATCAAAGACAAAAGAAATCCCTCACGCCCCACACTATTTGAAGTCAGACCTGAGACCCCACAGTGTGAAAAGTAAAGACTTGAAATCCCCCCACTGTGCAAAGACCTGAGACACCCCCCCACTCTATGCAAAGCAACACTTGAGATTCTCACTGTGCAAAGACTTGAGGACCACCCCCCCCACTGTGCAAAACAACACGTGAGAACTCCCTACTTTGCAACTATGGTCCAAGGCCACCTACAGTGCAATCCACATACCCACTGAGCAAACAGGACCCCAACTGTGCAAACTAAGACCTGAGGCCCACCATGGGCAAACTAAGACCTCAGGCCATGACTGCCCAATAGAAGACTCAACACATCCCACATGCAAACTAAAACCTGAAGCCCTCCAAAGGGGAAAATAAAATCTTTGGCTATCACTGTCCATAATTTGACCCAATGTATGATTTTGACATAAAGAAGTGGTTCCCAAACTTTTTTGGCCTCCCACCCCGTTTCTAGAAAAAATATTGCTTAGCCCCCTGGAAATTAATTTTTTATTAATTTTTTTTAATTTTAATAGCAATTAATAGGAACGTTAAATGCACCTGTGGCCATCACCGCCTCCCTGCATCGCTGCAGCACCCACCAGGGGGCGGTGGTGCCCACTTTGGGAATCACTGACATAAAGAGTAATATAAGTAAATTAGGGGAGCATAGACTAGTTTACCTGGCAGATCTATGAAGAAGGGAATAATTGATGATCAAACAAAATATAGAGAATGCTACAAGATGTAAAATGAATAATTTGACTATGTTCAATTTAAAAGGCTTTGTACAAACAAAACTAGTGTTTTGATTAGAAGAGAAACAACATACTGGGGAAAAATTTTTATAACCAATTTCACTAATAAAAGGTATCATTTCTCAAATCTAAAGAACTAAGTTAAATTTTTGACTATAAGCCATTCCCCAATTGACAAATGATCAAAGCATATGAACAGGCAGTTTTCAGATGAAGAAATCAAAGCTATTAGTAATCATATGAAAAAGTGTTCTAAATCACTCTTGATTAGATAAATGCAAATTAAAACAATACTGAGGTACCACCTCACCCCTTGGCCAATATGAAAGTAAAATGATAAATGGTGGAGGGGATGTGGTAAAATTGGGACCCTAATGCATTGTTGGTAGAGTTGTGAACTGATCCGACCATCCTGGATAGCAATTTGTAACTAAGCCCAAAGGGTTATAAAACTGTGCCTACCCTTTGATCCAGTAATACCACTACTGGGTCTATATGCCAAAGAGAAATGGGGGAGGGAAGAAAAGGAAGGAGACAATTTGGAACATATAACTTCAAAAAACTTACATAGAAATATGTTATTACATGTAATTAGATAAATAAATAAATAAAGTTATGGTGTTGAATGGATACACATTTCACCTAATGTTCTCTTATGGTGTCTCCCTGTGGTATGGAACAGATGGCGAGCTCCCAAAGGCTTACTAGTGGATCACATGCTCTGGAACCTGGTCCTGCTAACTTGAAAAGGCCTTATGAATAGGATTGTCCTGGATGGCAGCATGGCCAGTGATTCCATTTCCATTAATAGCCTTTGGTAGCCTATAGAATATGCATTATTCTTCTCAAAGTGAATGAAGCTTCCACTCTAGGATCAATTATAAATTCCTGTTTGTCTTTTATAGCCCTTCACAATTTGACCCCAATCTACCATTTTAGCCCCCTACCTATGCTCTGCAATCCAACTAAACTGGCCATATCTCTGTTCATCTTTTATAACACTCCATTTTCTATCCCCTATCTAGAATGCCTTTTCAGCCCAACAACATCTTACATACAGCTTAAATACTACCACCATTTCCAATAAGGCCCTTCCCAACTTGCCCTTCCCCAGTCACTTACTAGTGCCCACCATTTCTAATTATCTTTATTTATTCTATGTGTATCCATACCTCTTGTCTCTTCTAATAGAATATATGTTCTTTGAGAGAAGGAATCTTTTAATTCTCTGTCTTTTGCATTCCCCACAACCTAGCATAGTGTCTGGTACATAGAAAGTATTTAATAATGCTTATTGATTGATTGGTTGGTTGAATTCAGCCTTAATTCCCTGATAGATGGCAAAGCAGTTTACCAAACCATTTTTCCTGCAGTTGGATAAAGATAACCAGTAAGCCAAGATCCCAGACAAAGTTATCAAGATAGCATTTCAACTAGAACTCAACTCATTAAGCTATGTGATGGACTTCTAAATGAGAAACCACATTCTCTCTCCTTTGCATTCTAATTTTCTTCAAGTGGTGACTGGGGAAGGGCAACCACCTCATAGGTTGGATCTCAACTTTTTGAGATACCTTATCAGATAAGACTGCATCCTTCTCTGGGGCTGGGTATGTCTTAATGACTAGTATCCAGAAAATGCCAGAAAGATATATTTTGGTTCAGTGTAACATTTCAAGTCATTTTCCCCCTCTTGTATGAATTCCTTTAACCATAGAAAGTACACTGTTTAATTGTATTTAAACGAAATTCAGACTTTTTAAATCCCTTTATCTCCATAATGACTTCATTTCCACACAAAATGGTACCATCTTAAAGGTCCCTATTTTTTTTCTCTTTTTTAGTCCATTATTTTCTTTTTCCATGAATGTGTCCTATATGATAAAATTGTTGTATGAAGCCACAGACTCAGTGCAAAAACAAAGAGGTTAAGTTGCTTCATATGATAAAACTGAGATGCTGAAAGATCATGTCACTCTCTTCTCTTTCCCACCATTATTTGAACTTGCTAAACATAAAGAAAGGAAATAAAGCTCACTTCATTCCATCTTCCTCCCCACTAGCTGTACTTTATATTATTCCGCTCTGTTTTTAGCCAATTCTTTTCCTTTACCCTGTGATATTCACATTTCCAGCTTTTCCTATTCCTTTGACAGTCAGTTTCATACATTAATCATTCTCTCTAAAGAACAATATTTGAAATACAACCCCAGCTTCAGTGCTTATCTTTTCCTGCCCCATCACCATGTGGATTACGGGAACATGTTCAGTTTCCATATGGACCTGCAAACCTCCATCCTAACCATTGTGGTGGTACCTTCTGAGAAGTTTTACTATTATTCTCAAACCACATTTTTCTCCCTTGATGGCAATTTTGTTTTTGTGATTTTACTTCTCCTTTGTATGACTTATTAAAACTATTTTAAAGTATGTTGAATTCTCAGCCCAAAAGCTATTTTAGATGTAGAATCACAAAATTTTTCCGAGTTAAAAGATGATCTCATAATTTCTCTCTCACAACCCATAGCTGAAAGGACCTCTCCCCCACCCCATAATCATACAGTACAACACCAAGTCATTCTGTGTTTTCTTCCCTCTCTCTTTCATTTTCAAGCATTAAGTCTCTGCATATCTTCCATATCATCTAGATTTTGCTCTGTTCAAACGTGCCTTTGGCATAATAGTGACTAAAATATTTGTCATATGAACAATAGCTAGTACTAGATATTCCAGAAAACTTTTCTAACCTTGGTCACTCCTCATATTGGAATCATTCTTGTACTATCTTGGATTCATAGTAATCATCCTATGATCTTAAAGTAAAAGATACTTATTCTTCTTCCTGTTCCGTAGACCTCTTTCTATGAGAACTGCTTAAGAAATATCTCATATAGCAATGTAAATTAACAAGCCCATCAAGACATATTTTCCTTTCATACAAAGTATGATCTCTGCCCTTCTTTTTGGCTCCATACTTGCTTCCTGTCATCTCTTGCTTTGCATCACATTCTTTTTTTGTATTTAATATTGCTAGTCTCTGTCAATTTTCAAATGTAGCAGCTTCAGTTGACTCCAATTTTCAACAAAACTGGCCTAAAGTAAAATTGTTTCAAATATGACAATACTGATTTAAAAGATTTGATAGTCAAACACCCAAGCAAAATCTCAAAATGTAAAGAAACTGCTTGTGTATCTCAGAACACTCTAGTAACTGCCAAACACAGAACTACTTAAATTATTTTCAATGATATGTATAAAAAGTAGTCACTACATAATAGGTATTTTGAACCTGAGCTAAGCCAGGACTGCCAAGAAACTGGACATCCACATAAATCAATAAAGTTGTTTCCCATGCCAAAGTCTCTGACATGCCTCCCATCCCCACTGGACTTTCTCATCAAAAGAGTAGGATAAATGGGTGTGATATATCCCAATCAAAGTAAATCACAATCTATAGGCAATAATTATCAGTAAATTCATATTTGAAGTGAACATTTAGAGGACATTTATTTTCATTTAGAGAAAAGAGAAGAAAGGTAAAAACAATACAGCAGTAGATGCTAGGTTGTCCTTCTCCTCCCACCCCAAAGATCAGGTGATCATAATATAACACCTGAGGAGCAGCACTTATATTTGCGAGGTAGGTTCCCACAGTGGACAGCTACTTTTTTAGTACTTTATATGTCATACCAAACCAAAACAATAATAATTTGCCTAATAAACTACCTCACACTTCTGTGAATTCTTATTTTTCCAAACCCTAAGACTCTTTCTCTACTCTGGATGGAGGAGAAATAATAGAAAGCCGGGGCTAAGATCATCATCTCTTCTCTTGGGTAAGTGCATTTGTGGTCCCTTCAGACACTGCATGGCCAAAGTCTAAAAGGGACCTGGGCCCAGATCCTTATACCTGGATCACAGATTAGTATATAGATTTCAGAAGTCATCAAGTCCAACTTTCTTTTTATAAGGGAACACGGAGTCTCAGAGAGGAAGTTAGGTGACATGTCCTGTTAGTGAGTAAGTGGCCTACTTAGGATTTAACCTGAGATTTTCTGAGTCCACATGCAATTTTATTTTTGCTACTTAGGATGACCAAAAGCCCTTAACCTTACTGTCAGCATTTCCTCATTTAAAAGGTTGTTTTCTTTCAGTTTCAGAGCCAATGAAAGATTTTTAAAATTTTAATTTTAAAATATTTTCCCTATTTCCATGATTCATTTTCTTTCCCTCCCCTTTCCTCCCCCTTCCCAGAGCCAACAAGCAATTCCACTGGCTTGTACAAATGTTATCACTTGATACCTATTGCCATATTATTCATTTTTCCTACAGAGCAATCTTTTAAAGCCTAAACCCCAAATCACATACCCATATATACATGTGGTAAGGGATGTCATATGTTCTTCTTTTGAATTTCTTTTTTTTCCCAAGAGAAAGAATCCCAAAGTTTAATTCACCAACAATTTCATGTCAAATTTCAGAACTATAGTGTCAAATAACATATTTTGTGGAAATGATAAAAAAAATTTTAAACCCTTACAAATTCCAAGCAGGATCCTTCTAAAATGATATTGTCATTAATGACTCCTTTTGATTTCCAGCCATTCCAACACTTCTAAATCTACTCAAATGTACTTTCCTCTAGTTTACTTTTCCCCACATTTCCCAAAAGAATAACATTAGAAACATTAAGTGATTTTCTAAATGTAAAAAACTTAACATATAGCAAGTCTTGACCTACAAGTCTAGCAACCCTTTCAAAAAATAAATTAATATCAGCATTAGCTGTTTTTGAGGAAGTCATACTGGTTCATTGTGATTCCTGATTCCTTACCTGGTTGGTTGTACTCCTTTGTGTCTGCAACTTTGTGAAAGTTATTGATTGTTTCTACTAGTTTTCGGTTGATTTTCTTGAATTCTCCAGGTATACCATCATGTCATCTGCAAAGAGTGATAGTTTAGTTTCCTCGTGGCCTACTTCGATCCCTTCAATTTCTTTTTCTTCTCAAATTGCTACTGCTATCATTTCTAGTACAATATTAAATAGTAGTGGTGTTAATCCAGTGAGAGATTTTAATTCGTTGAAGACCTGAAATTCAGTTGCCAAGTAGACCTGGACAATTTTAGTACATATATTAAAATTATTTCCTTTTTTCCCTAATGTATAAAAAATGTCAAGTAAACTAAACAGAACAAAATTCAAGCACATCTAGTTTTGATCTCTTTTTCTTAAACCTGTTTACCTAGTTCACATTCACAGTCTATAATTATACTTATTGAACAAGGTAGTAGAGAGGCAAAGGTCAGGTATAATGTCATACTGAGTGCTGCAGAGACATTCATTCCATAAATAACATTTGGATTTCAAAGTACCATCCTTAAAGATTATACTGTGACTATTAAATAACCTGAGAATGAAGATGCTGAGGCAGAAAATTTGGAAAGTCTTGTCCTACTCGCTTGTACCAATACCTAATTTGGAAAAGAATTCATAGGCCAGCTAGTCCAACTCAAACCCCCTGCTAGCTCCTGAGATAGCACCTTTTGCTTTGGAGCATAGCTAATAGTAACAAATATTTTTTTTCTTTCCACGAGGCCTAAAGCTGCCTCTTTGCGGCCCCACCACTGCCACCCTTTTATCCTAATAATAATATTTGGCAACTTGCTAGAGCAGTGGATAGAGCACTAGGCTTTGAGTAAAGAAGATAAATTCTAATATGACCTCAGATACTTCCTAACTGTGTGACCTTGAGCAAATCATTTAACCTCTCTTAGTCTCAATTTTCTTAACAGTAAAATGGAGATCATAATAGCATGTACCTCACCGGGTTGTTGTCAAGATCAAATGAGATAATAATTAAGTACTTAGCACAGTGCTTGGTGCCTAGTAAGCTGCATATAAATGCCAGCTGTTACTATTATTATTATTACTATCTAATTCTTGCTCCCACTTGCCCCCATGGCAGTGGCTGAGAAAAGACTTGAAAAGAAAACAATGATGTCTTCAATTCTCTTACTTGCCTAGTACAGTTAAGTGTCGATCCATGGGAGACTTAGCAGTATATTATGAACTGAAGAGCCACAAGAGTGAATAGCTAGTCACTGCATATTGGTTCGACTGGGGCAGCCAAAGGAGCACCACTAGTAAGTTTCATAGTCATGAGAGCTACCAATTCAGGTTCTGATTCTCAAAAATTTTCCTGAATTTTCTCTCGCCCCATTTTGTCCTATTACTCCTATTGAATAATAACTGTAGGGGCAGCTGGGTGGCTCAGCGGATGGAGAGTCAGGCCTAGAGACGGGAGGTCCTGGGTTCAAATCTGGCCTCAGACACTTCCCAGCTGGGTGACCCTGGGCAAGTCACTTGACCCCCATTGCCCACTGTTACCACTCTTCCACCAAGGAACAAATACACAGAAGTTAAGGGTTTAAAAAAAAGAAAAGGAAAAAAAGAATAATAACTGTAATTAGTGGCTCCATGAAGCTTGTTTATCAGTTGTTTGATAGTTGTTTAAAAAATTTGTCATTCGTTCAGCAATGTAAGATGGGTCACTTGTGTTCCATCTCCTACCCTAGATACCTTCTTGTCAAAAATAGAAATTCAGCAGTATTTTCTAAAGAGGGATTATCATGGAGCTCTGTGCTATATGCCTGAGTATTTAATCCTTTTTTAAAGTAATTGGAGCCATGAGGGTAATCAAACCCCATCTTTAAGGAAGGGGACCCGATCAAAACTTATTTTATCAAGCTCTCCTAGCACATAAGCCATTTCTATACACACCCAGGCAATCAAAAGAAATTTGAAGACTCTGAACAAGGTAAGTAAAATATACTCCCTTGTGGATTGAGAGTGAACACGTAATAGAGGCAAATTACCTCGTCCAGGAAGCCATGTGATTTGCTTCTAATAGGAAAAGCAGCTTTTCTAAAGCTTAATGATACTGAATTTGGTATCTTTTAGAAGTAAATTATTTCAGCACAGAGCAAAATAGTCTTCTTGGAGAAGGTCATTTACCTCAAACCCATGAGCACTTTCCCTCAGAGACGTAATGCATTTTAGTCTTTTAACTCCATTCTCCATTTGGACCCTCAAATCCCAAATGACCATTTGAAATTATTTCGTTCCAAACTCTTCTAGACCATCAGACAGCCCTGTTCATCCTTCAAGTGGCAACATTAGAATGGAAGGTCCCTAAACTCCAAGATTATGACTTTGCTGTAGATTACACATACCATATCATGCTGAAATGCTGGAACTTTTTTCATTGAAACTTCATGAAAGAAAACTTTATTTTTCAAAGTGGATAGATGAGTAAAATTTCATTGCAATGACTAAAGTTCAAATGAAATGAAAGCATCTGTCTATGGAAAATCACAGTCAAGTTCACAAAATTGAATATTAGATTAAGTGATTGATTTAGCCATGCCTTGCAGAAAAACAAAGTGGATGAAAAATGAATTTGGCCCAGCTTGACACAGTGCTATAAAGACAAGATGTCAAATGACCACATTAGGATTTGATACCATTCAATGGTCATTAAATAAGTGCCAACTGTAAGCCAGTTGTAGATATTGTAGATACAAAGACAAAAACTCAACAGTCCCTGCTTCCTTAGAATTAGGTGAGCCAGTCAATACTGAAAATAATAGAACATTTTCTTTGGTATGTTTAAGGGAAGACCATATAGCTTGTCTAGAGACATTCAAAGGTACGAGTTAATGGGACAATAAGGGAAGAACACAGAGAGTCAAGTGAATCCCTGTCCCTGGGACTGAGGTTGACAATGCCACATTATGACAGCCCAACAACCACCTTCACCATGGAACTATAACCAATACTTCTAATCCGAGGAGCCCAGTTGCTTCCCTCACATTGGGGCCATAGCAGATAACCACAAAGAAGGAGTATATATGCCTGAGGACAAAGATCCCAGGTGGCTCCTTCCCATCAGGCCTTCCAAGCTTCCCAGTTCTACTCTTGTACCCTAAATGATATGCCTCCATTCTACCTTAGCCACACACCATTGACTTCGCCATTTTTCAATTCACAAGTATTCCTCTTCCATGCTGATGAACCTCAGTATTACTTTTTTGACCATAATACTTTATCTTTCCCTCTTTCCCTTTGGCCTTTGACTCCTAAACCTTATACTTAATATTCACTCTGACCTTTATTTCCTCTACCCCTCAGTTCCTTCTTAGGTCATCCAACTCTTCCCGGCTACACTCTCCTTTCTTCCATATTATCAACTCCCCTTAATGAACCAACCAAACGCTACCCCAGTGTTTCTCAAACTTCTTAGAGAAGATACTCAAAAAGTAGAAGATGCCTACCTGGCATAGCCAACCAGTAGACATGCACTTTGAGGAGAAGGTGTGCAGTAGAGGTGAAATGTAACAATAGCCATCCAACAGTACTGCTGACTATTTCATGTTCAGATTTTTAAGTCTCAAACCTTTCAGCAGTGTGACAATAGATAGTACTGGAGTTTGCTTAGTTTGCTTAATTTCTCTCAAGTCTCAAGTAATATAAAAGTAGTTATAAGTTAGTTAAGTTATAGAATCCCAGTGGGTCTGTCACTTGGGTTTAATGTTTAGCTTTTCTTTTGGTAGGTAAGAAAGAAAAGCCCAAGTATAGGAATAGAAGGGCTCTTCATCAAAATTATAAACAGTATGTATTTTAAAAAATAAGCAAGTATCATCTGCAATGGGGACAAGTTAGAAGCTTTTACATGAGATCAGGAATGAAGCAAGGATGCCCATTACCACTACTATTATTTAATATTGTTCTAGAAATGTTAGTGGTAGCAATTAGAAAAGAAAAAGAAATTGAAGGGATTAAAGTAGACAGTGAGGAGATTAAACTCTCACTCTTTGCAGGTGATATGATGGTACACTTAAAGAATCCAAGAAAATAAATTTAAAAGCTAGTGGAAATAATAAATTTAGCAAAGTTTCAGGGTACAAAATAAATCCACATTAAATCATCAGCATTTCTACATATTTCCTACAAAACTCAGGAGCAAGAGTTAGAAACAGAAACTCCATTTAAAATCACTCTAGACCAGTGATGGGCAAACTTTTTAAAGAGGGGGCCAAAGGAAAGGAAATGCTCATCTGTCAGTCTGTTTCTAAGGCAACTATTTCGAAGTTTCATTGCATTGTATCCTACTCATTGTATTCGTCAGATTAGGAATAATGTTGCTCGATTGAACATTTCAGAGGGTCACATCTGGCCTGCACTGTAGTTTGCCCATCACTGCTCTAGACAATATAAAATATTAAGGAATCTATTTGCCAAGACATATTCAGGAATTATATGAACACAACTACAAAGCACTTTTCACACAAATAAAACTAGATCTAAACAACTGGAAAAACATTAATTGTTCATGGTTATGAGGAGGCAATATAATAAAAATAACAATCCTACCCAAGTTAATCCACTTATTTAGTGATATACCTATCAAACTACCAAGAAACTTTTTTATAGAATTAGAAAAAAATATAACAAAGTTCATCTGGAAGAAAAGACAAAAAATGTCAAGGGAACTAATAAAAAATGTGAAGGAGGGAGGCCTAGCAGTGCCAGATCTTAAACTGTACTATAAAGCAATGGTCATTAAAACAGTATGGTACTGGCTAAGAGACAGAAGGAGTAGACTTGGGGTAAATGACCTCAGCAAGCTAGTGTTCAATAAACCCAAAGATCCCAGCTTTTGGGACAAGAACTGACTATTTGACAAAACTGCTGGGAAAATTGGAAAACACAATGGGAAAAAATAGGTTTACATCAACATCTCACACCCTATACCATGATCAATTCAAAATGGATAAAGGACTTAAATATAAAGAATAAAATCGTAAAAAAATTATGTAAACCTAGAATAGTATACCTATCAGGTCTGTGGGAAAGGAAGAAATTTAAGACCAAGCAAGAGATAGAGAACATTGCAAAATGTAAAAGGAATGATTTTGATTACATCAAATTAAAAAGGTTTTGTACAAACAAAACTAATGCAACCAAAATTAGATGGGAAGCAACAAATTGGGTAAAAATTTTTATAACAAAAATCTCTGACAAAGGGTTAATTTCTCAAATTTATAAGGAACCAAGTCAGATGTACAAGAAATCGAGCCATTCCCCAATTGATAAATGGGCAAGGGGCATGAATAGGCAGTTCTCAGATGAAGAAATCGAAAGTATCAATAAGCCCATGAAAAGTGTTCTAAATCCCTCCTTATTAGAGAAATGCACATATAAACCACTCTGAGGTACCACCTCACACCTATCAGACTAGCCATTAAGTTAGCAAAGGAAAATGATAAATGTTGGAGGGGATATGTCAAAATTGGGACACTAATTCACTGCTGGTAGAGTTGTGAATTAATTCAACAATTCTTGAGGGCAATTTGGAATTATGTGCAAAAGGTTTTAAAAGACTGCTTGCCCTTTGATCCAGCCATACCACTGCTGGGTTTGTACCTCAAAGGGATAATCAGGAAAAATACTTGTACAAAAGTATTGATAGCTGCGCTCTTTGTGGTGGCAAAAGAAAAATGGAAAATAAGGGAGTGTCCATTGATTGGAGAATGGCTGAACAAATTGTGGTATATGCTGGTGATGGAATACTATTGTGCTCAAAGGAATAATGAACTGGAGGAATTCCACATGAACTGGAAAGACCTCCAGGAATTGATGCAGAGTGAAAGGAGCAGAACCAGGAGAACATTGTACACAGAGACTGATATACTGTGGTAAAATCGAATGTAATAGACTTTTCTACTAGCAGCAATGCAATAATCCAGGACAATCCACAGGTATTTATGAGAAAGAATGCTATCCACATCCAGAGAAAGAACTGTGGGAGTAAAAACACAGAAGAAAAACATATGATCAGTCACATGGTTCTATGGGGATGTGATTGTATATGTTGGCATTGCAAATAGCAATAAAATGGAAATAGGTTTTGAACAATGATACATATATATGACCCAGTGGAATTGCTTGTGAGCTCAGGGAGGGTGGGAAAAATCATGAGTGATGGAACCATGGAAAATATTCTAAATAGATAATTTTTTAAAAGAAAGGAAGGAAAGAAGGCTTTTTGAGGAGATCCTTGGCTTCGACCAAACCTAAGCTTTAAGCAGTTTTTTTTTTTCTGGGGCACCAAGATAAGGGACATGCTAGGTCAAAGGGAAAAGAGAGCCCAACCCCTGCCATTAGAGTCCAGGCTCCACAGGACTTAACCCTGTCTGGATTGTGAGTGTGAATCAAGAATAGAGTGTCCCCTTAGAGAGATGGAGATCAAAGTAGCCCAGCCTCTTGGTTCCTGCTGGTTTCCATACTGTTAGATATAAAAGAAGAATTGGATTAATGTATTTTAAGATCCATTTCATCTCATTATCTACACTTCTACAACTGTATTTTCCCCTGTGCTCCCAAAGATGCTTCTCATAAACATTAATACCCAGCTTGATTGCATAGACCTAAAATATGGGGTATTTGGAGTAGACAGTCTCTGAAGGGGCTCCCATCTTTAAGTTTCTAGTCCTTAAAACATCCTAAGCATTGAATTGAATTGAAATACTAAAGCATTTTGCCTCCACTATTTGGGGTTGATGTTTTTCTTACACTTGTACGTTTCCTTCACATTTATTTTATGTAAATCTTCATTAAGTCATAATGAGGGAAGGGGAGAAGGTACTGCTTTCAACATCAGTGATCACTATTCTCTTCTACAATGTATTAATCAATATCATTCTCCACTAAGCCTTATTCTTTTGTCTTTTGCCCATGTTCTTAATCTATTAATCCTCTGTTCTCTAAGACATTTGTGATCCTTAAAAATTCAGTGTCATTGGATAATTTATTGTGCTTCTTCTAAAACTTCATTTCTGGATTGTTTGTAAAGATGGTAAATAAACTAGGTCTTATATATATGGCACCCCACTATAAAACCCTTCTCTTATACCATCCATTATCTGATGCTTCCTTTTCCCCTTTTTTCCAATTTATGTGATGTCCTCATTTTTTGTATTTATGTCCCCAGAGTTCAACCCAATGCCTCTACCCATGGTTTTATCTCTGCAGATTAAGATCTCCTCCCCATTACATTAGATTGTAAACTCCATGAGGGCAAAGATTGTCTTTCTTTTCCTCAAATGGAATTTGAGAAATACAATACAATACAATGCCTCACACATAGTAGTTACTTCATAAATGTTGATTGGCTTGTATTATCTGATCTATAGTAAACAGATGATTTTTCCTTCTATCAGTCATGTTCATGGTCATTCACGTGATCCTCTGGTAGCACATAGTTTCCTGAAATTCTCATTTTCCTTAATCAACAAGCATGAAGTACTACAATGTTCAGGGATATGCCAAAGCTAGCTAGAAGGGTCAAACCAATTGCGTGATTTTTCTCTGTGGGTGTTTATTGACACCTCAAAAATCCTCCAAGTTACAAATAGAAGCTTGTCTTATTATTTAGCTGATTATGTAGACTTTTAAAAGTGTTGGAAATATTAATAAAATTTAAACCTAAGCAGACGTTTCCCCCCTAGCAGAGCTCAGTTTTTTAAACCTTTTCCAATACACCCTGTGTTGTTCTGCAAACATTGCTTTGAGCTCAGCAAGGATGCAGTACAAGGCTGAGAGAATAAAAGAATCCCTGGATGCCAATAGTAGGACAAAACAAATAAACAAACAAATGGAGCAACTGGCATTTGTATAGTACTTTGCAAAGGTTTGCAAAGTGCTTTATATCCACTTAGAGCCTCACAATACCCCTGACTCTACGGTGGTACTGCAATAGGTGCTGTGGGTACAAAGGAGAGGGTGATGCAGCAATCTCTGCCTTCGAGGAGTTTACAATCTAGGTAGGGGAGCAGGAGAATTATGGTAAATGTTTAACAACTGGCTTTCTGGGGAGAAATTATGCATTTCTCAACTTAAAGTTTAATTTTCACTTTCTTCATCACTTTCTTAAGTCTCAACATTCAATAAAGCAATAAATCAAGCCCTGTTTTGTAGCATGCTGGTTTCACATTGAAAACGTAACAACCCACTTCATTAGGGGAGACACAGTGTATGGACATAGATATAAGAAAAATAAGTAGGTCATCTGTGAGGCAAAGACTCCAGCCCTTGGAGAAGGTGGGATGGGGAAGGGGATCAGGTAAGTCTCCATGGAAACTGATGCTTTAGAAGATCTAATTATTCTAAAAGGCAGAGATGGACCTCTGTGCATTCTAGGCCTGGTGGGTAGCCACTGAGAAGACCCAGGGATGGGAGATAGAGTGCTATGTGTGAGGAACAGTAAGAAACTCCTGAACTATATATAGAGTAAATGAAGGAGAGCAATGTGTAATAATGTTGGGAAAGAGTGGAACCACATTGTGAAGGGTTTTAAATGCAAACAGGGATTATACTTGCTCCTACAAATATCCAAGATACCTTGGAGTTTATTGTTTGTGGGGAGCAGAAAATGATGAGATTTAGACTTTAGGAAAATCACATACGCAATTGTAAGGAGAATATATTTAAGTGGGGAGAGTTGAGTCAGGGAGAGTAATTTGAAAGCTATTGTAGTAGTCTCATTGAGAGGTAATGATGAGGTGAATTAGGGTGATGGCTATATGAGCAGAGATAACAGGACATATAGGAGAGATGTTGTATAGGTAGCAGCAACAATATTTAGTAACCGATTGCATGTATGGGGTGTGTTTCAGTGAGGGGTTATGGCTAAGATCTTGAAGTGGCTAGGAAAATGGTTGTGCCTTCAACATTAATAAGGAAGTTTGGGAGGATGGAAAGTTTGACATGAATTCTGCTTTAGACAGGTTGAGTTTGAGATACCTATGGGAAATCCAGTTTGTTACATGAACCTGGAACTCAGGAAAGAAATAGGGCTAGATGCTGTCATTCTGGGAGTCATCAACATAGAGAGGATGGTTGTTAAACCTATGGGAACTCATGAGATCACCATGAGAAAAAGTATATATAGAGAAGAGGCCCCAGAAAAGAACCTTGACTATTTCCATTTCACTTTTCAGAGTATGGCAGATGATGAACCAGCAAAGGAAACTAATGACTAGGCTTCTGCTCCCTGCCCAAGCCTCATTCCCATTCTTATTGGTTGTGCCTATGTTTACAACTTGTTTTTCCAAATTTAGCTTAAAAAAAGAAAAGAAAAAATAAATTTGAAATGGTTATTTAGTTGTTTTTCTACTTGAGTTCATGAGTTCCTGACTGTTCTTTGTAAATTTTCAGTAAGAGATAAAACTAAGTTGGGATGTGTTTGTTTTTGTGGCATAGAAACAGTATGTTTTCTCCCAGGAAGAACAAAGTTCACTTTGTTCTGTCTTTCAGCCTCAGAAATTTTCAGTGCTGCCTGTTTGTCTGTGAATCTTGATTTCGTTGCCTTCTCCCCTGGATTATCTCCTTGGAATGGTAGAGCAAGACAAGGAAGTACTATGTACATGTTTAATTCATTAGCTGACCTTTTTCCAGTTAGATATTAAAGATCCAAACATTTAGCTATGCAGTATAGAAATATTTGCACACGGAATAACTGTACCCAAGGGTTCAGGGTCTAAAACATGTTTTTGGTTTTACTTAAATTGATTTTCCTTTTTTTTCCTCTTTTAAAGCCCCACCTTGACTTCTTTATCTGCTAACTTTGGCAATTTGCTGGGGAATTTGCTTTAATTCCTTTTTCTCAAAGAGTCATCGGGAGCTGTAGGGCAAAATAACCATTTCTCCAAATTGATGACAATTGAGATTGGAAGTATGCCATCTCTTGTCTCCCAACAATGCTCCTCTAGTCATCACTCCCCTCTTCAGTCCCCCAGATTTGTGACAAGTTTCTAATTTACTCTTGTGAACCATACATAGACTAATTTTGGAATTATTTGTTTCTATTGGCAATTTATATTTTTTAATATTTGATGAAATATAATTTGACAAATTTCCTTTTCTATTCTACCTCAATGTGTTTACCCTTTTGTTTAAGTCTAAACAGTATCTCAGGCTAGATGGGAAGTGGAGCCCTTTGTAGCTAAGTTGGGAAGAATACTTTTAGCTTTCAGGGTACCAGCCAGTACAGGGACATATATCATTCCCAGGATGCTTTGAGGAGTCAGTCAGTTTCTTACTTCTCTTTATTGGCATATTTCTAGTTAAATGAAATATATCAACATTTCAAATAGATTATATACATCAGTAGTTCAATGGATCTGAGCATCTAAGTTAGAGATGTGAGTCTTCCTGCCCTTTGTACAAACCCATCATGCCTCCTTAGTTTGTGCTGTTCTCATCCATGTTCTTCCATAAAATCTTCTAAAGAAGATTAGCTCAACATGCTAGAGATCTTTTTTTTAGATCTTTGAATACTCCATGAGTACCAGTGTGGCAGTGAGACTACCTCTTATCCCCAACTCTCATATAACTCACTTCTTTTTCAGATTCTAAAATTCCTCAGTGATGGTCCATTAGGCCATTTTTGAGTGTTGATGACCAGTAAAAATGTGTTGCCCTTTGAGCTACCTTCAAGTTGAATTCCTCAGATATTTCCCCCCCCACGATTTAAACCATATAACATTGCTTTGAAAAATTTCTATGAATATCCTCCTAGGTAGCTAGGTAGCACAATAGAAAGAACACAGGACTTGGAGTCAGGAAAACCTAAGTTCAAATCCACCTTCAGATATTTACTAGCTTGTGATCCTGTGCATATCACCTAACTGCTATCTAATTCAGTTTACTCAACTATAATATGAGAATAGTAACAGCCCCTAATTCCAAGGGTTATTGTGAGGATCAAATGAGATAGTATTTGTAAAGCACTTAGCATAATCTGGCACATAGTATGTGCTTAATAAATATGTGTTTCCTTTCCTTTTTCCTCTTCTACCTCCAATCCCAGCTCTCTTTTCACTGCACTTCCAAGCAGTCTCTACAAAGGCATTATAAGAACTAACTCTTTGACTGGAGGAGAACAGAAGGATATCTATCAGGAAGTGATGGGGATGCTTAAGCAAAAGAAATACGTTTTTAAGTAATGTCTTGCTCTATTGAACTAAATGATTTTTTTAGTAAACAAAAAACAATAAATATGGTGTGTCTTCTAATCTCTAATTTTCAGGCAATTGTATGACTATAAAGATTTAGTCTGTTATAGTAATGATATTTAACATTTATAAAGCTTTTTAAAATTGGAAAAGTACTTTACAAATGAAGGAACTGAGGCTCAGAGAAGTTAAGTAACTTGCCCAGAATCACACAAGTAGTACATTTCTGAGACAGGATTTGAGCTGAGGTCGTCCTGACTTCATCTCTACAGTTCCACTCTTTTTCACAAAATATCCTTTATTCTCTCATAAAACATAGTCAAAAAATTAGTAAAGCACATTTTTCTGTAGATACTGAGACTTCCTTAGTCTCCTCTGAGAAGTATTTATTGGTGGCATCAATTTTGGTATCTTCCATTTTCTGAGATATCTGTGGGAAATGTTCCTGAGCTTGAAACTCCTGAGCTGGTTTCTTTAATATGTGTGGAGTATGATTGAACCACTCTTTTCATCTTCCTAAAGCTCATTTCTACTTCTTTTAAAACATTTAATGAGATTTTTTTTACATCATCCTCATTTACTTCACTTTTTATTCATTTTATTGTTTTTTTAAATCTTTACTTCCTTCTTGGAATCAACACTGCATATTGGTTCCAAGGCAAAAAGAGAGGTAAGGACTAGGCATTAGGGCTTATATGACTTGACCAGGGTCACACAGCTAGGAAATGGCGAAGGCCAGATTTAAATCCAGGACTCACCATCTCTAGGTCTGGATCTCTAGCCATTGAGTCACCTTGCTGCCCCTTCATTTGTTTTTCAGAAAGCTTTTCCCATGGGGCGGGGCCAAGATGACAGCATAGTAGCAGGGAAATCCTGAAACTGCTCTGAATATCTTTCCAAAATAATCTTTAAAAGCACCTCAAAAGGACAGAAGTCAAAGCAGGGCATATGAGGGGGTTTTCCCACCAAACACAAGATAAAAGGTAGGCAGAGTGGATTTCCACAAGATAAGGGGGAATCAGAGGCAACATTGCATAAGGAAAAGTGCAGGTCAACTACCCCCAGCTCAATCTACCATGGCAGACATAGAACCAGGACCTAGGTAACCTCAGGAGTCTTGGACATGGGCTACACTAACAAAAAAAAGCACCACAGACCCGGAGTTTCCAGCCCCTGGCAGTGAGATTCAAAGCTCAATCATACTAGGTTCACTCAGGTCTCTACAGTAAAAGCAGTAGCAGTGGAAGATAGCCTCAGGGCAAAACACTGCAAAGAGTATTACATGAACAAAAAAGCACCACAGACATACCTATGGAAATACCAGGACCTGGAGGTGAAGTTTAGTGCTCCATAGCACTAGGCTCACTGAGGCCTCTGTCAGGGCAGTGGAAGTAGCCCCAAAGTAAAACCCTGTGAGCCAGAAGCTTAGATAGAAATGACTAGCAACTTGCAGGACTCCCAGTCCTTGAGGGGGAAAATAAGTTTATAGAAGCAAAGAAAGCTCTTGACCCTGGAAAATTTCTACAAAGAAAAAGAGCATAAAACAGAAGCAAAAAGAGACAGTGAGAAACAAGCAAACACATACAAACTCTCCCCCCAAAATGGAAAATGGTCACAAGTAAGACAGATAGGAGAAAAGTGGGAAAAAGAAATGAAAGTAATGCAAAAAGAAATAACAGCTTAAAAGGTAAAATTGGCCATATGAAAAGAGAGACACAGAAGTCAAATGAAGTGATAAGCAGATTAAAAACCAGAAATGACCTGCTGGAAGAACAGGCAAAAAACTCCATTGATGAAAGAGAAAAAATAGAAAAGGAGAATTAATAGATCATGGATGAAAATAAGTTTTTAATGTTTAGAACTGGGCAAGTAGAACCTAATGATTTCACAAGACATCAAGAAATAATAAAACAAAATCAAAAGAATGAAAAAATAGGAGAAAATATGAAATTTCTCATCGAAAAAATAACTGACCTGGAAAATTGATCTAGGAGCAACAATTTGAGAATCAGTGGACTACCTGAAAGTCATGACCAAAAAAAAAAAGCCTAGACATCATATTACAAGAAATTATCCAAGAAAACTGCCCCGATATTCTTTGAACAAGACAACAAAATAGACACTGAAAGAATCCTTGGATCACCTACTGCAATAAATCCCTAAATGACAACTCCCAGGAATGTTATAACCAAGTTCAAGAGCTTCTAGACCAAGGAGAAAATACTGCAAATGACCAGAAAGAAATGATGCAGATATTATGTAGCTCCAGTTAGGATTACACAGGATCTGGCAGCTTCCACACTGAAGGACCATAAGGTGTGGAATATGATATTCCAGAAGTCAAGAGAGCTGAGTCTACAGCCAAGAATCACCTACCCATCAAAACTGACTCTATACTTTCAGGGGAAAGAATGGTCATTTAATAAAAGAGAAGAATTCCAAGTGTTCCTGAAGAAAAGACCAGAATTTAACAGAAAATTTGATGTCCAAATACAAAATTCAAGAGAACCATAAATAGGTAAATAAGAAAGAGAAAAAATTTAGGGCTTCAATAAGACCAAATTGATTATATTCCTATATGGAAAAAAGATATCTATAACTCTTAAAATTTTTTTTATCATTTATACATAAAGAACCCCAGAAAATCAACTAAAAGACTAGTGGAAATAATTAACAACTTTAGCAAAGTTGTGGGTAAAAGATAAACACACATAAATCATCAGGATTTCTCCATTTAAAATCATTCTAGACAATATAAAATATTTAGGAATCTGTCTGCCAAGATAAACACAGGAATTATATAAACACAACTACAAAACACTTTTTATCCAATTAAAACTAGATCTAAGTAATTGGAAAAACATTAATTGCTCCTGGGTAGGATGAGCTAATATAATAAAAATGACCATTCTACCCAAATTAATCTACTTATTCAGTGCCATACCTATCAAAGTGCCAAAAAAATTTCTTATAGAATTAGAAAAAAAAAATTTGTCTGGAAGAACAAGAGATCAAGCATATCAAATGAAATAATGAAAAAAAATTGTGAAGGAGGGGGCCCAGCAGTACCAGATCTTAAAATGCACTATAAAACAGTGGTCATCAAAACAATATGGTATCATATGTCAGCTATGGGAGGTGGGTGGGAGGAGGGAAGGGAAAAAACACGAATCATGTAACCATGGAAAAATTTTCTTAATCAATAAAAAAATTCAAAAAAGAAAAAAAAACAATATGGTATTGGCTAAGAGACAGAAGGGTGGATCAATGGAATAGACTAGGGTAAATGACCTCAGTAAGCTAGTGTTGAATAAACCCAAAGATTCCAACTTTTGGGACAAGAACTCACTATTTGACAAAATCTGGTGGGAAAATTGGAAAACGGTATGGCAAAAATTAGATTTAGATCAACATCTCACTCCCTATACCAAGAGAAATTCAAAATGGGTAAATGACTTAAATGTAAAGAGCGAAATCATAAATAAATTAGGTGACCATAGAATAGTATACCTGTCAGATATGTGAGAAAGGAAGGAATTTAAGATGAAGCAAGAGATAAAGAATATTGCAAAATGTAAAATGAATGACGAATTATATCAAATTAAAAAGGTTTTGTACAAACAAAACCAATGCAACCAAATTTGGAAGGAAAGCAACAAACTGGGAGAACATTTTTATAATAAAAGTCTGTGACAAAGATTTAATTTCCCAAATATAGAAGCAACTAAGTCAAATTTACAAAATTAATCAAGTAGATGGATAATGAGTTTGTCATCTACCTAGTACTCATTATTAGGCCTTTGAAAATATGAGTTTACAGGAATAATTGGAAGATGTTGTAGTAGTTTATGAAACCAAGATGCAAATCTATTTAGTGGAGATTTAGTGATGTTAATTTTGGTTAATAATTTAGTTATCAGTAGAAAAGAATAATGACTCCATGGTCTCAGTATCTTAAGTAGCATCTAATCACTTGGATGTGACATTTACTTGGAATAAATTCAATGGGATTTGAAGTCAAATTTAAAAATGATAGTTAATGTGAGTGAAATGTCCAATCCGTTTGAGCATGGTTATCATTGTGAAATAATAAGCAATTAAAGTGAATTAAAGGATTTTGTTTTTAGATCTTCAACATCTCATTCTTCAGGAAGGAGAAATGAGAATGTTGAATTAGCATTTCATTCTCCACAAGGGGAAGTAAGATGTTTAAACTTAAATTTTAATGTGTGAATTTAATTTTAAAATTTCTCAAAACTGCATTTTTTTGGAAGAACTTTTATATTTAAATTGATCAATGATGATCTAATATATGCCTGAGCAAGCATTTTTTAAAATATCATTTTGGTTTTACAGTAGGATATACCATTAGAATTTTTGTTTAGTATTATCTGGTATTTTATTTTGGTTTGTTTTTTTTCCTCGAATAGTAATTGATTTCACTGCCAGTTTAAAAACCTTGAAAAGCCTGTTTGGAAGACCAACTGTATTTTCTTAGCAAGTATAGCTTATATATTTCTAGTTGCTACAAGTATATTTTTAATATAATTGTAATAAGATGTTATTAAAAGCGAGCTAATATGGTCACCTTTTTATATTGTTCTAAGCACAAATATAAAAAAAAAAA
>NC_058136.1:51650117-51666701 GCF_016433145.1 Gracilinanus agilis | reverse complement strand
TATATATATATATATATATATATATATATATATATATATATACACACACACACATTTCATCCTATACAGTTTGTCACTGTTGCCTCTAAGTGTACTTCTTCTAGCTGCCCTGATGATAATAACAATTTTTAAGAGTTACCAATATCATCTTTCCTTATAGGAATACAAATCATTTGAACTTATTGGGTCCCTTAAAAAAGTTTTTTTGTTTGTTTTTCCCTTTCTGAATTACCTTTTGGTGATTCTCTTGAATTATATGTTTGGGCATCAGATTTTCTGTTTAAGTCAGGTCTTTTCTTTAGGAATGCTTGGAAGCCTTCTAGTTTATTAAATGACCGTACTTTCCCGTACAAGTATATAGTCAGTTTTGCTGTGTAGTTGATTCTTGGTTGTACACCCAGTTCCCTTGCTTTCTGGAATATCATATTCCATGCCTTCTGGTCTTTCAGTGTGGATGCAGCCAGGTCCTGTGTTATCCTAACTGTGGTTCCATGATATCTGAATGGTTTCTTCTTAACAGCTTATAGTATCTTTTTCTTGGTCTTGTAGTCCTTGAATTTGGCTGTAACATTCCTGAGCATTGTCAATTGGGAATTAAATTCAGAAGGTGATCTGTCGATTCTTTTAGTCTCCACTTTTCCCTCTTGTTCAAGAATATTAGGGCAGTTTTCTTGGATAATTTCCTGTAGAATGATATACAGGCCTTTTCTTTTGTCATGATTTTCAGGTAGTCCAATAATTCTTATATTGTCTCTTTTGGATCTATTTTTCCAGGTCTGTAGTTTTATCAATGAAATGTTTCATATTTTCCTCCATTTATTCATTCTTTTGATTTTGTTTTATAGACTCTTGCTGCCTTGTGAAGTCATTTGTTTCTAGTTGTTGGATTCTAATTTTTAAAGACTGAATTTCATCCCTGGCTTTTTGGTCATCCTTCTCCTTCTGGTCAGTTTTTCTTTGTTGGTGATCTTTCACTTTCTTTGCCTCATTTTCAAGCTGGTCAATTCTGGCTTTCAGGACACTACTTTCTTGTTATAGTTCATGTGCCTCTGTTTCCAGATGACTTATTTTGCTTTTGAAATTCTTTTCCCATTTGTCTTCAGCCTCTCTTAATTGTTTTTTGAATTGTGTTTTGAGTTCTTCCAAAGCCTGAGTCCAGTTCCTTGGAGTTTCTGCATTTTTGCTTGGTGTTCCTTGGTTCTCCTGTGTTCCATTTCCTCTTTGTTCATTACATGGATAGAAGCTGTTGATTGTAATTTCTTTTCTCTTTTTCTGTTGTTTACTCATATTTTCCCCTTCTTTGCCTCCTATCATTGGCTGTAATCTTGCTCCTCTGATTATTTGCTGGATCTGTGGGTTTGGGCTATTCTGTCCTGAAGGGGCCTCTTCTACTCTGCTGATTGACTAGATTAGAAGACTGATGGAGTATTAATGAACCCTGAGGTCAGATCTTCTCCAGCTGGCAGCAAAATCTGAAGGTGTAGGTGTGGAGGCTGAAGGGAGCTGTGCTTCCCACCTTGTTATCAAGGTATTCTGTGGTGGTTGCAGCCTTTGCCCTGGGATCCAAGTCAGCAGGATTCTTACTATAGCTCTCGGTGCAGTCCATGGGGGAAGAGTGTTGGAGATTTAGCTTCCCTGCCCTCTGAAGGTTTCTTATCTGCCCTATTGATAGACTAGATTAAGCTGGGATGGAGCTGGATGTGTCCTGAGGCCAAAATCTTGAGAAAAGGAGGCCCAAGATGAAGAGTAATGGCTATGACTCCCCTCCTCTCCTTTCCTCTCTTCCAGCTGCCTCCCTGCTGGCTGTGGTTAGAGCCCTGAACCTGGCACAGATGTGGCAGCAAGGCACTCCCTCTGGGCTGGAGCCCTCACTTTGACATTCCAGTGAACTGCCAGAGACTCAGCATGGTAGGTGGAGGAGGGATCCTGGGACCTTCCTTCTTCCTTTTCCTTAAACCTGAGAATTCAGCCTTCTCTGCATACCTTTTAAGTTGAATGGAGCAGGAGGGTCCCAGGCTCTATCCTGTTGTTAGATTTGATTTTCTGTCCCCTTGAAGCACTTTGTTTTTGATTGGTGTGGAAGGGTTTTCAAAGAGGTCTGGACTTTTGCTGCTTTTAAGAGGCCATCTTGACTCCTCCTCTAAATTCATTTTCTTATTAACAAAAGCTACTGATTTGGATATGCCTATGACTTCAGTAAAAAGTAATTTTCTGTCCATTAAGATATAGTACATTTTATTTGTGGTCATTCTTTTCTGTGTTCATTATATCCAATTCAATTCAGTAAAGATTTATTAAGCATCTACTATGTACCTGACACTATGCTAAGTCCTGGGGATACAAATAGAAAAAGAAAGACAAGCTCTGCCTCAAGAAGCTTACAAAATATAATCGGGGAAGACAACATACAAAGGGAAGATTAAAAATAGGGAGGGAATGAACCAAAGTATACCCAAGGTATGAATATGACATTCCATGGAGTAAAAACCAGAGAGCTGCTGATGAGAAATGAATATATGTTTGGAAAGTTCTGAAATCTACTATAAAATATGACTTTGGAAAGAGCTTTTTGCTTCCCCTTCCAGCCCTCCAATCAGAGTGAAGAAACAACTGAGAGAACAAGAGAAGGTATCAAAAGATGAGTCAGTCTATATGATGATGCAGTTCTTTAGAAACCAAGCAATGCCACTGATGAAGAGGATCTAGTGCTGTCTAACTCCCTCCTTAGGGATATTTAGACTGTGATATTTAGACTTTATACTTCCAAGAAATCTTTTATTTTTCAAAGTGGAGGCACAATATTTTCTGACATATTTTTTGCCATCTTCCTCTGTGCCCATTTTCAGCTTCAAGTCACTAAGGGTTCAATTGTGTGTGTTGACGTTGTTTAGAGGATTTTGTCAAGATCTCTGCAGAATTTCAGCTCTTCTTTCTTGGTAGCATATCTTGCCATATGGTGGTCCTTTTGCTTATACTTCTCATTAGCCCTGCCAGATAAGATGACAGGGTGCCCCATGAAATGATGTTTCTTGTCACCCTTGGGCAAACAATGAAACCTGCTCTGCCAACTCCTTTGTTCATATCTCCAGGGAAAATCTGTGGGCCTTCCTTCCATGTAGTAGCAAATTGCTTCCTTTTGTCTTATGGTTTCATTTGTTGTAGAAATGTCCTTATTCATATGCTTCTTCTCCTCTAATAGGATGCTAATTTGTTGGTCACTGGATAAAGACCACATAATATTAATTTCATGTTTACAGACTACCTAAAATGGTGTCCTTCTTTTTTCTGTCTCTATCTTTGGAAGCAGAAAGAGGCCATGTGTGATTGAGGAAAATTTTTTTTTGTTTTCTTTAATTCACGGGTTACCATAAATTCTCATTCTTCCTAATAGCCAGTATACTGGTGAAGGACTTCTCCAGTCTTAGTTGACTGATTCAGTATGTCCCAGATGTCTTTCCAGAGAAGAAGGACCTGCCAGAGACCTTCCCAAGGAAGGTCATCAAGTCAAAGAGGAGCTTTGTGAAGGTTCAATGAGATTAATTTTTTTTCAGTTAAACCCAAATTCTATTCAGTGTATTATGGGAGGTAGGTTACTAAAAGGCATTTTCAATGCTTATCAATACCAGCAAAAAATACAAAGATAAATAGATGCACTAAAATGCCCAATTATGCTTTCTTTTGTGGATACTACATTTAAATACAAGTCTCTCCATAGATATAATGCTATCCAGTGCCCATCAGAAAAGGTATTTAAAACATTTTCATGCTACTGGAGAAAAAACAGTCACATGTAAGTGAAAACGTACTTTATAGAAAAATAATTGCACTGAATTTCTATAATTGAAAGGCTCTAAAAATCACTATAGTTTCAATTACTCACAGATTGTGATCGAATTTCACCTCGCGAAAATGTGGAAGTTAACCAATTTATTGATTTCTTTTTAATGGTTGATAGATGAATACGAGTATTACTATGTTATTTAAATCTAATTTTAAGACATAATTTACATGATGAAAATTGCTCTACTTCTTAATCAGAGTCACTCTGGTGGAACTGCTTTAATAAAAGTTTCTTTTTTAATATAATTTGGCTTTCCTATTAGGAAATGAATTCTTCTATTTCAAAATTCCAACTTGTTTCATACTTGATAACCATTTCCCAGATCCTGAAATATCTGGATCCAGATTGCGATGATGTAAACCGATAGCTGGGTCTCATTTCTCTGGCATTTCTGACTTGCCTAATACCAGCCTCTTATTGTGCCAGTCTCTCTTGCCCTCATTTTCATGTGGCCAGATAGCACCAAAAGACTGAGGTGAAACTAAAAGTTTTCTGAGCTGCTACCCTTTCCAGGCTTGTTCATTCATCAAAATGCACCCAGCCTCCCTCAGCTCTTTCCTGCAAAGGTAATTCCCTTCCCATCACCAAGGAGAAGCTAGGGCAGCATGAACAAGATATGCTATGTCAGGGAAAAGAAAGGAGATATGCAAACTAAACGGTCTTTTTATGGGTATCATAGGATCGCATCAATTGTTGATACCAGTACCTGACAGGATGAAATTGCATGGATTAGCTGAATCAAGACTTAGGGGTCGATGAATCCTTTTTGTTAGAGATGAATGAAGCATTCCTTTTCCTTACAATCATTTCTTCCTAACAGGGGCATTTTTTCTTTCGACCTATTCTTTGAAATCTGTCCTCTTTTCTTCCCCTTAAGAGTTTTTACATATAATGTCACTTTCAGAGAAAATGCTCAGTAACTCTTTTTGACATTTGCACAATCCCACCCCACCTCCAAGCCAAAGCTCCTTTGTTACCCATATTCCCCCTCACCCTCAGAAATATACACCCTTCCTTTCCAGTCTCCCTAATCAGACACATGTACAAGAGTCTAAGCTGTTTACTTACCCACATCATTCTGCTCAGAACAGAATGACAATGGCCACCATGACCTTTCTAAGGACAGTAGGAAAAGGGAATGAAAGCTGCTATAGCAATTCCCTTAATTAAAAATACAGTTATAATGAGTTTCAGAGAAAAGTAAGCATTTTCATATAGGAGTTTGTAAAGTCTGGAGATGGCTCCACCATCAGATTTAATCTTGGGAATATGTCATTTTAATTTTAGCTAATGGCCATGAACATTTTTTAAAATGTTAGTGGACTCCACATTAATTGAGCCAGTGTGCGTCACTGAAGTAGAGTGCCATATAAGAGAGGCTAGACCCATCTTAATTTTGCATATTGTGTTAAGGAGTTTATAGGGCCTTTTTCAGTTTTCAGTTTGACGTCATATTTTTGGGTGGGAAATTAGGTTACAAGTTTAATAAACTGCCATAGAATCATAATTACCCATAAATCATCAAAGCGTGAAGTTAAAAAATACCTTATCAGATGCTATAAGCAGAGTAATAACAGTAAATAATAAAACAATGAAAAGGCAATTACTCTGGACTGTATTTTAAATATATCAAAAACAAATGAGCAAATATATCACACTAAGGAAGACTAGATGCTTAAAGCTCTCTTTTATGTATATCCTGTTACTCTCTTTTTCACACACATTCCTACTCACACACACATGAATTTCCTCCTATAACCTAACCAATTTGGCCATAGAATGATTTTTCTGAAGGGATGGGGAGATATCTTAGTAATCTGTTGAGAGTTGATTAAATCAATCTTTTATTTGGTCACCAAAGCATCTGAAAATACTGAATGTGTGCTCTATTGTTGTTTGCCATCAAGATGCCTTTTTTTATCTCCATTTCATAATCTCTACATTGAATAGAACCATAATGCTGTCTCAGGTCTGATTTTAAAATGCACTGAGGAAACATAAAATGTTTCATAAATGGCAAATAATATCAATTTGAATCTAAAATGATACAGTATTAGAAACCAGCATTTAATAAGTAACGATTACAGTAGAGCCCCAAGTACTATCCCTGGTGCTATGGTCAATAGGAACTGATCTGCCTGGAGCAGACTCCTAAGAGGGAATAGTGGGAGAGAGTGGAAAGCCAAAGAGCTGAGATTGTATTCTTCAGGCAATCAGGAGCCACTGCAGGGTTTTCTACAGGGGAGCTATGTGATCAGAGCAGTGTTTTAAGAAGATAATTGGAGTGAATTGGAGTGAAGGAGATACAAGAGCCAGAGAGGCAAGTTTCAAGGCAGTTGTAATAACCTGAATCTGAAATAAGACCCTAAAGCTGGGCTGTAGCAGTAGAAATGGAAAGGAATAGAGAGATTTAGAAGGCTCAGCAAGAGTTAATGAATGGGTGGCAGGGAGGGGAGGCAAAGAGATTTTTCTCTAGCCCCCTTTCCCAAAAGAATGTTGGTAGTGGATGCAGCTAGGTAGCTCAATAGATAGAAAGCCAGACCTAGAAACAGCAAGTCCTGGGTTCGAATTTGGCCTCTGATGCTTCCTAGCCGTGTGTCCCTGGGCAAGCCATTTAACCCCCATTGCCTAGGCGTTATCAGTCTTATGATTTAGAACCAATATATGATATTGATTCTAAGATAAAAGGTAAAGGTTTAAAAAAAGAATGATGATATCGCCAATAGAAATAGAGAACTGAGTAAGGGGACATTGGGGAACAGGTACAGTTTTAAACATGTTGATTATGAAATGACAACAAGCCATCTAGAAATTGGAGATCACTCTAGGATAGCCAGAGACAATACTTGTGGAACACAGGAGAGTTAAGAGGGTTAGGTATTTCTTTTTTTTTTTTTTAGTTCAAAACACTCCTTTTATTTTTTTTTATTTTTAGAAAAATTTTCCATGGTTACATGATTCATGTTCTTACTACCCCCCCCCCACAACCCTCCATAGCTCATGCGCAATTCCACTGGGTTTTACATGTGTCATCGATCAAGACCTATTTCCATATTACTGATAATTGCACTGGGGTGGTCGTTTAGAATCTACATCCTCAATCATGTCCACATCAACCCATGTGTTTAAGCAGTTGTTTTTCTTGTGTTTCTGCTCCCACAGTTCTTCCTCTGAATGTGGGCAGCGTTCTTTACCATAAGTCCCTCAGAATTGTCCTGGGTCATTGCATTGCTGCTAGTACAGACGTCCATTACATTCTATTTTACCACAGTGTATCTGTCTCTGTGTACAATGTTCTTCTGGTTCTATTCCTTTGACTCTGCATCAATTACTGGAGGTCATTCCAAGAGTTAGGTACTTCAAAAGGTCTTTGTGTAGGTTCAAGCTTTACTAGCTTATTAGAGACTTTTAGGGACACCCTTTATAAACCTGACTGATAACCATTCAGTATGCGAAGCACCACAGAGGGCACAAAGAGCATAACACTCCTCTCCTGCTTTCAGTGAGCTTAAATCTCAGGAAAAGCTTGAAGGAGGTGTTGACACCTGCCCTGGATATGCAGACAGCTTCTAGAATCTTCTAGGTGTGAAATAGTATCATATAATGGCAATGCTTCTGATTATAATGAACACTTATGTCATTATGCTGGATTCAATAATAATAGTGATCATTCCAATCATAAAAATCAGACCTTACCCATTTGTCCAAGATATTAAGAAATTGGAGCAGTTTGGAAGGGGCAGTGGGCTTAATGAATAATAGACATTGGACTGAATCAGCTTAATATATACTCAGACTCCTTTTCAATGCCTTTCTTTATCTGTTTTGCATGAGAATCTGCAAGCCTACTGAAGGCAGAATTTGAGTCCTTTGTACATAGCAAGTATTCATTAAGTGATTTTCCATTCATATAGAAATACCTTCAAGGGAGGTATTTATTGGTCATTCCAGGAGGAAGTCTGCAGAAGAATGGGCTGTATGTAATGTTTTATGTACTTACTAGTTTAAGAAAGTGATTTACAAGACTATATTCTTCCTTTCTCTAGGATAAGCATTTATTCTAAGACCATTTGCAACTTAATAGTACTATAAAAAGAAAAAATACTAAACTTCTGATGATGTTATCCAAAATGTTCTTTAAAATAAATGAGAGAGGGAGGGAGGGAGGGACACAAACACACACACACACACACACACACACACACACACACACACAGAGTGTGTGTCAGGGTGAGAGAGATACAGAATTTCAGTTAACTTCATGCCTTGGAAAGTCTGGCATTCTTCCATGACTTGCCTGCTATAGAAGCCAAAATTTGATTCAGGAGTTGCTGAAAGATTCTCCATGCTGCTCTGGTGGCCCAGAGATTCTGGCTTTGGACAGCACCATCTGGACCAGTGTGAACGACAAAGTCAAACCTCCCACATGCATTTGCCAAGATGTGCAAATCAATTTCTGGGCAAGGGCACAGGCTGCCGCTTGGGTACTCTCAGCTCTCCTTGGTGGCTCAGAGTACTCCCAAGGTGTCATTGTGCAGAGAGAGCACAGAGGATAAGGCAGGTTTTTCTGTTGCATAGTGTGTTGTAAATAGTCCAAGTTGCCAGCTGCAATTCATCCTGTCTTTTGGCAGCCCCAGCTACTCAGTCCTGTATCTTCCTCTCCTCTGCCATTCAAGGAACTTTCCTTGCATACAAATGTCAACAAGTGTCTTCTCTTTGGCAATTCCTTCTTAGAGGGCCAGTTCACTGATTTTCCTATAAATGGCATCAACGAAGGCTTGTGAGGCAGAGCTGAGATCAGCGGGTTCTTTTTCAGTTCAGGCACATCTTTCTCAGCATAATGAATGGTCCTGCTTGTCCTTTGTTTGTAGCTTGCTGTTTTGGGGATGCCTGTTTTACTTTTTCCTGTCATCCTTGAAAAATGCCTGAGCATTGAAATGATTGCTGCAGAGTCCTCCAAAAAATGTGATCTGGACACTTCTCCCCAGACATCAGTATCAGTTGTAACTTTCAAAGACAATCCAAAGAACTCCCCCACTGTATCATCTTGACACCCCCAGACTGCAAAGTAGGACTAAGTTGGAAGATGTGCCATAACCAACCCAATAACAAAGAGTTATAAGATCATGGAATCATGGAATCATAGTTTTAGGGTTGGAAGGAAAATTAGAAGCCATTTAGTGTAACTTTCTCATTTTATTCATAAGGAAACTGAGGCCCAGGGAGAGTAAATGACTTCCAGAGCCAAGATGTAAATATGGAATTGGAACTCTGACTCTAAATCCTATGACCCTTCCATTGTAGATCACAGATTATTAATGCCATTTGTCTTGATGGCTTCTGTGGAACAAAGTAAATGTCAGCACGGATCCTTTACAACTTTTGATAGATCTTCTGGAAGCAAGAGTAATTCCATTGTCTTGAAATTTCTTCTAATAATAAGAGATGGCCCTTTTTCACATATATTGTTCTCTGAGGTAAGCACCACAGACATTATTATATCCATTTCTTTTAAACTGATTCAAATTCAGACTCAGGAAGGTTAGACACATTACCTATGGTAAAAGAGCTAGTCTTTCTTTACTCTAAATCCAGCATGCTTTCCATCATAGCACACCTGCTGGCTTCCACCATCTCTAAAAGTCAAGTGGACTCAATATACTGTTAATAAACAATGTACCAAATGTTTCTGAGACTAGCAACACACATGTTGCTGCTGGCCCAAAATGATGTCACTGTCCAGAAAGGTGCTTATCTATTTAAACTCACTGCAAAATTGTTATCTGGGTATTCATGGGTTTATCCAACCAGTTTGTTAAAGAAAAAGTCCATTGTTACAAAAGAAAGGTGAAAAAAATACTATAGCATAATTTAAAAGGGCTTTCTGTTCTTCAAGGGCTGAGACTAAATTTAAAATGCTGAATTTCATATGTGGGTTGACTTTGACCAAATATTCTCTTTGGAATCTCATATCTCTGGATATGACATTTACACATATTCATTATTTATTGGGCCATGTATTTAGAGCTGTAAAGGGGTTTAGAGGTCACTGAGGAAAAATCCCTCAATTTGCAATTTTAGAAACAGAGTCACAGAAACCTTAGGTCTGTGTCTAGATGAATATTATTGTACTAGAAAAGAAGTGGGGCTACAGGTGTTCATGTAAGTTTTATATTAAGAAACTTACCAGATTTGATAGTACTTTAGTTCAGTTCTTCTGATCATAGTACTTTGGAATCAGAAGGTTCCTTAAAGGTTACTTAGTTTAATAGGTTTTATTTCTAGCTGAGGAAACTAAAGCTCGCACAGCCTAAGTGACTTGCCCAAAGTTACATAGTGGAATAACTGGAATCTTTCTCCTGCACTGGGGAAATCACTGGTAGAAAACAAGACTGCTTTTTTTGGATGTCAGTATCCCTCTGTCAGCGATATACTGGCCTTCCTCAGTATCACAAGGTATATGTACACACACACACACACACACACACACACACACACACACACACACACGTGACTAATTACCCTTGGGAGTTCTGAAATATTCTTGGAGGCTAGATGTTGTCCTGATACTGTCAATAAGATGCTCAAAAACCCTAGACCCACTTTGATGAATCTCGTGTCCTTCATGTGACTAGACTTGGCTTTATCTAAGTTTGTAAGGTTTACATCTGTATGTAAGCTTTTTGTTTCCTTCCTTCCTTCATCCAAGTGCCATTGTGCAAGCAGGTAATATTCCCTGGTAGCAGTAATGCTTAAAATGAATGAATTGTTACATTTTTCCCTTTGGGATATTGGAAGTTCAGGGGAAAAGAGAGTTTGTTACTTAATTTAGCTTCATATAAATTCATGTTCTTTAGGCAGTCTATTGGCCCCAGAAGAGACCATAATATTATACTGTGATGCCAATTGACTCCCAGATGTTTTAGCCCAGTCTTGTAACCCAACATCCCTGTTCATGTTGGCTTGGGTCATGTATTTTAGTTCCGTATAGTCTTGTCTCAAAAATGAATCAGGCTGACTCTTGGGCTTCAGAAAAAGTAATAGACAAAAAGAGGGAATGGACCCATACAGACAAAAGTAGCACTTGTAATAAAGAGCTGCTTGTCAATGGAGGATTGACTGAACAACCACAAAACACTGGGCCATAAGACAGGACAAAAGGCACAGGTTCAGAGAAAGCTGGGGAATTTTATATGAAGTGGGGCAGAGGAAAGTGAATACAATCAGGACAACAAATGATAGGACAACATTTAAAGAAAAACATCTTTGAAAGGCTTAAGGACTTAATGCATTGGCCATTCACAAATCCAGAAGATCACTGATCAAACCTACTTCTCACTCCTTTGTGGAGAAGTGGTAGCCTGGACACTGCTGAATGAAATAGATGTTCAGGCATGGTCTCATGTCGCTTAGCCATGCTTATTTGTTAGGAGAGGACTTTTTCAGGAGTAGGAGTGAAACACAATGATAGAAGTCAGGGTTTTGGCCCCCATTCAGAAAATAGAAAAAAGAAAAGAATGGCAATGAAACATTTTTTTAAAATGTTTCTAAAAAAGAAAGCAGAAAGAAGTTTAGAGGGAAACACCGACATATGGAACCACTTTGAACTAGAATGTTGAATTTTTTATATTCTGGTCAACTCTTATTTGTCTCAGTTTCCTCATCTGTAAAATGAGAATTAATAATAGCTCCTGCACCTCAGGGTTATTGTGAGAATCAAATGGGAACGTATTTGTAAGGTACTTAGCCCAGTACCTGACACAAAAGTCCTATAGAAACGTTAGTTCTTAATATAGCTATTATTACTTCCAAAAAACCCACAAGCTCTGTGTAATTAAGATTTACAGATTCATTTACAAACCTCTTAATCTGTTCTTTGTGTGTGAAAATGTTCAAATTTATTGAAGATGTTTGTCAATTTAATAACAAAAAATTAAAATAAAAAAATGAATCGGAGAAATGATTAGATCCTTCTCATAAAATGCCTTTCTATATTCAAGACCAATTGTCTTGTGAATGAGTGATTTGCAATAAACTAGCTGCCAGACCCAGGGGAAATAGGCCACATGCATTAGAGTTACCAATCTCAGAGGCTTCTTGAAGGATATTTGGTATAATCAATAAATGTAGTACCTAACGCCTCCAAATCCTTGTGATAGTGTTTGGCCACTGTGAGAAGGGTAGAAGGGAAAGGAAGATGGCAAAAGTTCCCCCAAAGCAATGTCCAGTGAGGTCAGAGTGAATGGTAACCTCCCAGGGCTGTGAGAGAGCCAAGATTTTATTAGCCTTGTTGGGTTTTAGCTTTTTAAAAATATCTTGTCACTTTTATATAGTAATTATTTGTTTCAGTTCATTTGAGTCTAATCTGTAGACTTCTTAAGTAAGCTATCAGAGCATCTTTAAAAAGCAACAGTTTTATTTCTTTTTTGCCTATGTTGGTTCCATTTTGGGCCTTACCATTTCTAGAAGGCTATAAAGTACTAGTAGAGGCAGCTAATATCCTTACTTTACCTTACCAAAAGACTCCTTTCACTTCTCCATTTTAGATAAAACTAGCTGTGGATTTTACTTAGATGTTGCTTACCATATGATGGATGAGCCCATTTATTTTTGTGTCTTTTCATGTTTTTAATAGAAATAGGTGGTGTACATCTAGGTCTCAATAAGTGCAAATAATGAATCACTTGAAGTGGCCACATTATTTGAATTCACATTGCTTATTTCCACTAAATTGAAATCAGTTACTATATTTTATAAAATTATTATTTCAAATAGTGCAAATTTTAATATATACAACCACTTTTGGGGGACACTATTCATACTAATTAGACTCTAGCTATATTGTCAAATATGTTTGGCATCTTTTGATACAATACTGTGATTTTTACTACTTTTATTATTACTATGGACTCAGATGTGTTTATCATTTTTAAAAAATATTATACCTATTGGGGAATGACTGAACAAATTGTGGTATATGATGGTGATGGAATACTATTGTACTATAAGGAATGATGAACTGCTTGATTTCCATAAGAACTGGGAAGACCTCCATGAGCTGATGCAGAGTGAAATGAGCAGAACCGAGAAATCATTATACACAGTAACTGAAACATTGTGGAATGATCAAATGTAGCTGACTTTGCTACTACAAGTAATGCAGTGATCCAGGACAATTCTGAGAGACTTATGAGAAAGAACACTATCCACATCTAGAGAAAGAACTGTGGGAGTAGAAATTCAGAAGAAAACATATGATTTATCATTTGTTTATATGGATATATGATCTGGGGTTTTGGTTTTAAAAGATTACTCTATTACAAAAAAGAATAATATGGAAATATGATTTGAGTAATAAAATATATATAACCCAGTGAAATTGCTTGTTAACTCCAAGAGCGGGGAAGGAAGAGGGGAAGGAGACAACAAGAATCATGTAACCCTGGGAAAAAATTTTAATAAAATAAAATCTATTAAAAATATTATACCTACCCTTCATGTTTGATATAAATCTATTCTGGTTATAGTGTATAAATTTTGCAGTATGTTACTATTGACTTTTTTCTCTAATATCTCATGAAATACTTTTATATCAGTACTCATTAGATATTGATCTGTCAGATCATTAGAGATATTGGTCTATAGGTTTCTTTCTTTGATTTTCCTTGTATAGATACCATTTATCTCATAAAAATAATTTGGTTGGATCCTTTCTTTTCCTATTTTTGCAAACAAATTTTGTGACAGTGGAATTCATTTCTCTTTGAATAGTTGCTATTCTTTTCTAACTCTATCTGAACATACATTTTTTCCTTCTTCTTTGGGAGTTCCATTATGGCTTATTTGATTTTTTTTCATATGCTGAATAATTTAAATTCTCAATTTTTTTCTGTTAATTCGAGTATTTCATGTTTTTGTAAATGTCCATTTTGTTACTGAGTTTTTTCATATAATTGAAGAAAATATTTTCTAATAACTTCTTTTATTCACTCTTCATTTGTTATGTATTCTTTTTATTTTTTAGTATAAAATGTAGTTTTTAGCTTTTAAAAATCAAACTAGTTAATGGTTTATTTTATTTTTTTCCAAGAAACTAACCTAGTTTTACCAGTTCCATAGGATTATTTTTTTCACTCTTGTGTAACTCTTCTTTAATTTTCAGAATTTCTATCTTTTAATTTGGTTGAATTTTTTTAAAAATTGTTGCTTTCCTAGTTTTTACACTTGTACTCCCTTTCCATTGATCTTTCCTTTCTCTCCTTTGCTGATAAAAATATAGAGAGATAAATTTTTCACTCAGGACTGCTTTTGCTCCATTTCCAAAATTTTTGATACGGTATCTCAATGCTGTTTCCTGAAGAAATCTATGATTTCCATGTTTTGTTCTTTGACCTACCGATTCTTTAGGATTCAAATATTTAATTTTCTTTTAAGTTAATAATGTGTCTTCCTGCATTTATTTGTGAGATTTTTATGCCCTAACACATGATTAATTGTTGTAAAGTTGTCCTACACAGCTAAGGAATGTCTACACTCCTTACAATGCCTATTTAGTAGTTGCCAGAAAGCAATGAAACCTAATTTTTCTAAAATACCATTCACATCATTAAGTTTTATCTTATTTATCTTTTTTGTTGTTGCTAGGTTGGTCTAGTTCTGAAAAGGACATATTGAACTTTTACTTTTTGTTTCTCTCTATAATTTGATTAGCCTTTCCTTTAAATATTTTGATTCTATGCCATTTGATGTATATATTTTAAGCGCTGATATTTCATTTTCTGTAGTGTCTTTAAGAAAATTATATTTTCCTAGCTTATCTCTTTTTTTTTAAACCCTCACCTTCCGTCTTAGAGTCAATACTGTGTATTGGCTCCAAGGCAGAAGAATGGTAAGGGTAGGCAATGGGGGTCAAGTGACTTGCCCAGGGTCACACAGCCGAGAAGTGGCTGAGGCCAGATTTGAACTTAGGACCTCCCGTCTCTAGGCCTGACTCTCATTCCACTGAGCTACCCAGCTGCCCCCTTAGCTTATCTCTTTTAATGGTGTTTATTTTTACTGTGGCCATGCTTCAGGTAATAATCTACTTTTTTTAACTCACCTAAAACATAAGAAATCATTTCAGTCCCACATTTTGGGCTCTGTGTCAGTCAGTAGGTTTGAGGTTTGCTTTTTTTAAAATAAATATGATTTTACTTTCCAATTTAGTCTACTATCCTCTCGTATTTTTACATGTGAATTATCTCATTCCCACTCATAGTTATGATGGTTAGTAATGTATTTCCCCCTATAATATCCTCTTATACCTTTTCTTCTTTTTCCCCAACTCTTCCTTTATATAAATCAGATAGTAAAAAAGAAGGAATGTTTGTAAATATGAGTAATCTATATTTAAAATACTCTACTTCAGGGGGCAGCTGGGTAGCTCAGTGGACTGAGAGCCAGGCCTAGAGATGGGAGGTCCTAGGTTCAAATCTGGCCTCAGACACTTCCCAGCTGTGTGACCCTGGGCAAGTCACTTGACCCCCATTGCCTACCCTTACCATTCTTCCACCTATAAGTCAATACACAGAAGTTAAGGGTTTAAAAAATAAAATAAAAAATACTCTACTTCCACTCCTTTGCTTCTCTTCAAGTAGCCCTTACAATGGTCACTGGTTCTTATACTTTTTCATCCCCCCCTTTATAATCAGCACTCTTTATGTGATTTTTTTTTCATTTTTTATTACTTCCTCCACAATCTTACCCTTCCTAGAAAACCCCCTTCTTTACTTGGTTCCTTTTTGACTTAAATGTGTGACCATATAAACTCTGCATGTGTGTGTGTGTGTGTGTGTGTGTGTGAACCCTTTTTTCTTGTATTCACATAATCCTAAGAGTTCATAAGGTGCCCCTTTCCCTACCCTTTCCTCTAAATGTATGTACTCTTGTCCTCATGAACCCCATTATGTGAAATAGTTATCTGCCTTCTTCCTTATTTTCACTTCTTTTTCTTTCCTCTTTTAAAACAAGCCAAAGAGAGAAGTGGAAGTTGTAGGTCTTCTCTTTGTCTTTCTTAACTCTTCTCTCATCACTGAAGACTATTGAATTCTAAATTAACTCTTCTTTGCCAGTTAGAATGTAAATACTTTATCATTTAGGCCCTTCTCATTGGCCAAATAGGTTTACCTTTTAAGGCTTTCCTCATCTTCTGTACATGTATTTCAAAGATTCTGTGTAATTATGGGATTTTCACCAAAGGTTCTTGAGAGTTATCTATTTTATTAAAGATTCATTTTCCGTACTCTAGGATTATATTAAGTTTTGCAAGATAAATTATTCTCAATTGTAAATCTTTAACTTTTTCCTTGTGTAATACTATATTCCAGGAGTTCCTCTCCTTTGAAGTAGTTATAGCATCATCTCATGTGATCCTTTCTGTATCTGATTTTTTTGTTTGTTCTTGAAGTTATGATTATTCTTAAAATTATCTTTCCATGGCCTGTTTTCTAGATCAATTTTTTTGATAGTAAACCCCTTACATGTTCTTCTAATTTTTCAGTATTTTGACTTTGGTCTAATATTTCTCATTGTCTACTAAAGTCATTGATTTTTTTTTGTTTCAGCTCTAAATCTGTGATCCTATAGCCCAGGGGTTGGCAAAGTATGGCTCTCTGAGCCATATCTGGCTCCACCTCACTCTGGCCAGTCTGGGCAGAGCCCCAGGATGTGCCCCAGGGGGCCCTTCAGCCACCCCCACCCTCCCC
>NC_058136.1:51593421-51645411 GCF_016433145.1 Gracilinanus agilis | reverse complement strand
CCTTCAATTTCTTTTTCTTCTCTAATTGCTATTGCTAGTGTTTCTAGTACTATGTTGAATAATAGAGGTGATAATGGGCATCCTTGTTTCACTCCTGATCTTATTGGGAAGGCTTCTAATTTATCCCCATTGCATATAATTCTTGTTGATGGTTTTAGGTATATTATTATTATTATTATTATTATTATTATTATTATTCCTGTTGACTCCCAGAGGAGCATAGGGCCACAACCATCTCACGCCAAACGGACTCTGTTCTGGGCAACTTCCTCCAACTGGGCCCATGTCATTCCGATGGTCTTTGTTTCATTTTCAGCAGATCTTCGCCAGGTCTTTTTTGGCCTTCCGACTTTCCTCCTCCCTGGTCGGTTCCAGCTCAGTGCTTGTCTGGCAACGAACTGGCTTCCCAAAGGCTTTCGCCAGCACCTGTCATGGACTCTGTTGGAAAGCAATCTTCCAGACTAGGCGATCATTGGTTTTGTTGGTTTAATGAGGTTACAGTTTCTGTAGCAAGTGGGATTTTTTACGGGGTGAGGTTGCTAGCCCCGCGCCCAACCCTCCTCCTTTTTCAACTGGGCTTGGGACTGTCCTTGGTGGAGTTTTAGGTATATACTGTTTATTATTTTTAGGAAGGGTCCATCTATTCCTATACTTTTCAGTGTTTTCAATAGGAATGGATGTTGTATTTTGTCAAAGGCTTTTTCAGCATCTATTGAGATATTCATGTGATTTTTATTTGTTAGACTGTTGATATGGTCAATTATGTGGATGGTTTTCCTAATGTTGAACCATCCTTGCATTCCTGGTATAAATCCCACCTGATCATGGTGGATGATCTTCTTGATTATATCTGCTCTTTTGCATTTGTTTGCCATGATTCTATGCCCTATTACATGGTCAATCTTTGTAAATGTACCATGTGCAGCTGAAAAGAAGGTGTATTCCTTTTTGTCCCTATTTATTTTTCTCCACATGTCAATTAAATCTAATTTTTCTAGGACTTCATTCACCTCTCTTACCTCTTTCTTATTTATTTTTTGGTTTGATTTATCTAGATCTGAAAGAGGAATATTTAGATCTCCCACTAGTATGGTTTTACTATCTATTTCCTTCTTGAGCTCTGCCAGTTTCTCCTTTATGAATTTGGATGCTATACCACTTGGTGCATATATATTGAGCAGTGTTATTTCCTCATTGTTTATACTGCCTTTAATCAGGATGTAATGACCTTCCCTGTCTTTTTTAATCATATCTATTTTTACTTTGGCTTTGTCAGAGATCATAATAGCCACTCCTGCCTTCTTTTTTTCATTTGACGCTCAGAAGATTTTGCTCAAGCCCTTAACCTTAAACTTGTGTGTGTCTACCCGCCTCATATGTGTTTCTTGTAGACAACATATGGTAAGATTTTGGTTTCTGATCCACTCTGCTATTTGCTTCTGTCCTTGAGCTGAGTTTTAAAATAACCTTGGCAACTTTCTTGCCTGTCCCATCACTCTTTGGAAATGCCACTCTACTAGAACCTCTCATCTTGTATTTGTGAAATCTCTTTCTGCAGTCTACTTATAGTAATTTTCATTTGGCCCTATTAGGTATCCTCTTTGGTTCAACCTGTTTCCTAATTTGTCAGAATTTGTCTTTTCCTGGCATGACCTTTGGGTGCCATGCTTACCTCTACTCCATGATGGTATACCAGAGGAAAGAAGCTATCAGTATAGCCACTAAGATAGTAAACATCCTTAGGCCTGTTTCTCTTACTCCCTTTGTTTTTTTCTTCCTTGAGAGGATGTGTGCTTGTCCATTGTCTACAAATGTGGGTCAGGAGATGTGATTTCATCCCCAAGGTCTAAATGCAATTAGTGGTTAAAACTGCCTGTAAGAAATGGGATGTTCCAGTACCTGTGAACAGAAGCAAGCTGTGCCCATTGGAAAATTAATTCATCTCTGGTAAACAAAAGGAATGGGTTTACTGTTTTCTCAGCTCCATTAAAGGCCTGACTGCCCAGTGTCACAACCTTATTTGCTATTTTCTTGTAATGTGAAAATCTTCCTTCTTGCACACATTAATAAAAGGAGGCTATGAATGAAGACAGAAGCTATAAAGCAGAAATACCCTCAAATTGCTTCAGGTTACACCCCACTATAATAAATACCATTAAAAATAAACATTTCAGTATAGAGAACCAGAAAAAGATGTCCAGATCCTTCCTGATGAACCATTTATTTACAGTGGTATTCATAATTGCAAAATCAGAGCACGGCAGGAAAATTTAAACAATCTCCTAGAATCTTTGACCTAGAGTTGGATCTCCTTTTTTAATTGTCTAATTTTTTTAAGAGATTAACAAGCAAAGTTAGTATAATACTAGAACAAAATGGTGATTTCTCCAAATCTCTGGCCCCCTAGAAAAAAAAGGGAAAAAACCCTCACCAAATAGTCTTTGGCGTTGCCTTGCCTTCCCTTCTCTAGGTTCAGATCTTTAGTGACCTTTCTCCCCGTGTTCCTCTGAAACTACTACAAGTTGGCCTTTATCAACAAAACCACTGGGCATTGTAAGTCCTGTGGCTCAACCCATGCCCCAAATATCCAATTATCTGTTGTATTACTGTGACACAAATGTGAGGATTCATAAGGAATGGATTAAAGAGATAAAAGAAGGGATAGGTGACAAGGGGGAGAAGGAGTAAAAAGGGATAAGATGAATGCCCATCCTTCTTCAGTACTTCAGGTATCGGAGAATTGATTAGTTTGTGAATACACACTGTACTGACACTAATTACAACCTCTTCCCCTCATGCACACGTACACACTGACATGATATAGTAGATGAGTTGCCGTAAAGGAAAAATTCGTCACTCTGTGGCCAACCTTTTAAGAATTTTTTCCCCACATTCAGCTAGGCTGGTCATTGGAAAATAGACAGGCAATCCTTCATTGTGCTAGTATTCAACACCTTTCAATTTGGTAAGCCCTAGGAGAGTCTTCACTGTAAGCTCCGCCCTGTGGTGAGATATTGGAACAGGTTAGTGTCAACCCTACCTACGACACAACAACTGTGCCAGGTGCTACTGTTCATTCAACAAATAGTACTCACTTTATTTTCTAGGCCATTGATAGTATAATATAGTGGAGAGTAAGCCATCCTTGGAGTAAGGGTGGCCTAGGTTCAAATTCCAATTCTGTTGCAATTTTATATGACCACACGCGAGTAACTTAGTCTTTTGGCATCACAGACTACTCTTGGAGATTTTAAGTTACAGCTGAGTCGTGCTGGTTGAGGGAGTTTCCTCAATAATGAAATCATTGGTCCATACCATCTTCACCCTGAGCACCACCACCCCCAGCCCAAAAAATATTAAATACTATATAATAGACAAAATGCGGGTTGCAAAGTTATGTAGGACTGAAAGCTTACAATCTAGAAGGCGAGAAAAGACACAGATTCACAAGCCTGTAATAGAAGGCAGAACAGTATAACACGAATGGTACTAAGTAAAAATGCTAGGGATGATTTTGATTAATATTAATAATTAGAAAAGGCACCATGATATTTCAAGTCGTCCTTGAATGTTGTATCAAAATTATACATAGAGATATGAAAAGGAGGGCATTTTTGCCAGAGAGAACGATATGAGAAAGGCATAGAGATTTTTTTTAAAAAGTCATCCTAAACTAGGAAAACAGCAAATAGGCCCTCTCAGCTGAAGCATAAGGTATGTGAATAGTGGCAGTGGTCAATAAGGTCTGCTCATTAATTGGGGCCAGAGCACAAAGGGCCTTGAATGCCACGCTGAGGAGTTTGGATTTAGTTCCATGGACAGTGAGGAAACATTGACTATTTGTGAACAGGGAAGTGACACAATTGAAGTATTTAGAAAGAAAGACGAATCCAGTGGCAATGTGCAGGATAGATTGGAGCAGAGTTGGAGGGGTTGTGAAATGATCTTGGTAAGGGGTGATAAGAGCCTGAAATTTTATGATTGGAGTGGGAAGAAGGGAGAGATGCATTTGTGAACTGAAGAGTTCCAAGTACATGGAGACAGCTCATTAGAGCTTCGGTGGTCTCTTGAATATTCTGTGCAACAATAGTCAGAACTTGTTATAATACCCAACCTTGTTCCTCATATCTCTTTTGAAATATTCTTTTATGAAATTAATTTCAGGAGACAATGTTCCTGGATATGATTTGATTTGGTACTCAGGTCATTCAGCTGCAGGATTATCAATACATTATCAGGGGACCTCATGTTATTAAGCAATTTTCCCTGAACACTGAATCTTTCATTTTGACAAAGAGGATACTTTCTTCACAGTGATAATTGTGTGCAGGCCTTTGAAGGGTGAGAGAATGTAAGAATTCTTGTGCAAATGGGAATTTTCCTCCTACATCGCTTTTCTCCTTGTGAGGTTGCCAAGTTTTCTGCACTTGCTTTTAGCTGGATCTCAGCTACTCTCCTTTTCTTTTGACTCTTTGGTATAAAGGTGTTAAAACCAAATAGTCCCAGTACCTGAGCACACTGCTTTAAAAGGCATAGAATTAGTCAGAAAGTCTCAGGTTTGTATCCCATCTCTTGGGATATCATTACTCGTTCTTTCCCTCTCTGAGTCATGGTTTCCTCATCTGTACAATGGGGATAGTTGGACTTGCCTCATAGTGTTGCTGCAAAGCTCAAATGGGATAATGTATGTAGAGTACCTTGAAAACCTCATGGCAGCTTTTATTACCCTTGGCACCTTGCAATTCAGTTCCACAAAGTGACAATGCTCTGCGAAGGTACCTGTCTGGATTTAATGAATGGGCAGCTCTAATGAGCTCTGTACAGGTTCAACGTTCCTAAATAAAGTTTGTGGATCTCAATTGCATGGAGCTGAGGGTTAGCAAGCTGCAATCAAATTGGCCAGTCAAATGGAATGGACAAATTGTATTTAACAAAAGCCAATGATAGGGAAGGGAATGCAATTTTCTCTTTCCTTGGGAAGTCACTGGCTTATGTAACTCCGACATTCTGGTGAACGTTGTTAAGTTTTCATTATGAAGACATTGGATTTATTTGAAATCTATTTTTAAAAAATCAATGTCTCTCTTCCACCTGAGGGTTAGTTTATGCTGAAAAAAAATCACATTATTTTTCTAATATTGAAATAAGTGCTTCCCCAGCTAAAATAAATTATTTATTTCAATAGAAGAAAATTGACACATGTCTAAAGTGGTTTGGTTTCACATGATTTATTTTGTTTGCCGTGTATAATGTTATCTTCTTTATGAATGGAGTTAAAGTTGGATTTTTATTTTTATTCTCCTTAGTTCTTATAATTTGAACAATCTCTGCCTCCAATAAGTCTTTGTTGCTTTGAGTATATGTGAGCAGAAAGCTAACTTGTACAGTCACAAGGTTGCCTAAGTTTCATGTAGCAGGTCAGCCATGTAGACTAATTAGTATGTGCTTCATACCTATATACCACCAAACAGCTGTAGAGCAATGGGAATTAGACACAGAGTTAAATGAAAAGAAACAAGTGTTCACCACTAGTTAGGGTGAACAGATATGGGGGCAAGTCTCAGGGATTCCCTTTACCCCAATCCTTCCTGTGGAAGGAAGGCGCCACTAGTCAAATCCATGCTTTCAAATATCTATATGCCAATATCCAAAGTATAGGGGCGAAAAGAGAGGAGCTGGAAGGCCTAGCACAAAGTGGATATATTTGACCTGGCAGATATCACCAAGACTTGGCAGAATTAAATTTGCAACTTGGATGTAACTCAAAATAAATATACGTCATTCAAAAGAAACAAGATGGGCCAGACAGGTTAGCTTAGTCGTCTATAGTAAGAGGGTATGTGAGGAAACCCAAGAGCCATGAGAGAGAAACATGGGAGATATCATTTGGGTAACTAAATGGAAGAAGAAACAGATGCTATTTTTGTCTAGATGATTGTTTACTATAAAGACAAAAAAGAAAATTGATAAGTTAGGGAAATGGGTGACAAATATGATGCTGAGGCATGATGTAGTAGTGCCAAGAGACTCTAGTTTTCCAGACATCTGTTGGAGTATTCTACCAAGAGAAGAGCAACTGATAGTATCTTGGCTTGCTTAAATGAAAATTTCCTCCTTCAAAAAGAAGAAGTACCAATAAGAGGAAATTCTGTCATGAATATAATTTTTAGTAACAGGGAGGAATTGTTTGCTGAGATGGAACCAATTGAAACTTTATGGGGAAGGGATCACTCCTAGAGTTTGTGATAGAGGAGAGGAAAACTGGACAAAATCTGATATCTACTCCAGATTCAGGGAGAACAGATTTCAAAGGGTTCTGAGAAAAAGAGAGACAGGATCCCATGGACTAACGACCATGGACTAATATTCTACAGAGGATGTGAAACTCAAAAGAGGGAAATTCCAAAGATGCAAGGGGAAACAGTTCTAATGAGGATAGAGGATGAGAATTGTCTAGAACAGCAGATGCGGTTGCACAGGGAACTCACTGACTAACTTAGACTTCTAAAAAAATTGTTTACAAAATATGTAAGCAAAGGGAAGTAGCAGAATATTAATATAATAATATGACATAATCCTGTTAAAAATAGCTTTGGGAGGGGGCTGCTGGGTAGCTCAGTGGATTGATAGCTAGGTCTAGAAATGAGAGGTCTTAGGTTCAAATTTGGCCTCAGACACTTTTTAGCTGTGTGACTCTGGGCAAGTCACATAACCCCCATTGCCTAGCCCTTACCACTTCTCTGCCTTGGAACTAATATACAGTATTGATTCCAAGATGAAAGGTAAGGGTGTTTTTTTTTTCAATAGCATTGGGAATGCTAAATCCAGAATGAACTGAAGGCGATGAGTGAAGCTCAGATAAACACACAGGGTCTTCATTTTTGGGATTGTTGTTTTGTTTTGTTTTTTAAACCATATTGGGGAATGGGGAGAAGAGTAAAGGTATGGTAACTCATACTTTGTGAGAGTCTAACTTCTTGGGGAACCCAGGACCATCTCTTCCTGAAGCAGCCTTAAATGTGAAACCAACTTCAGACAAGAGGCCCCACCAGCTGGTGTTAGAGGTAGTCTTTGGTTTTCTTTCTGATCCCAAAAGCAGTCATGTTTTCTCCTCTAAGACATCATTCTTCTCCTGTATTTCCTGTTTTGTTTCTTGGAATTTGATTACTCATTAAATTTGTTGGGCAAAAAATTTGGAAAAAAGAAAAGACAAAGACAAAGAACGGATGGGATCTCTGTTTTGGGGATGTATGAGACAATGATAAGTGACAACATATAGAAAAACAAATGATTCGATTTCTTAGTTGCTTCTGTTATCTCTTTACACTGGAAATGCCCAAACAAAAATGACTTAAAGCTCACTGGTATCTGAGATAAGAGAAGAAACAGAAAGAGAACACCAAACTGCCACTGAATTCAGGTCTCCTGGCCTTGACCATTCATACCCTCAGGTCCTGAAAGATCTTCCAGATATGATTATGGAGCTGAAGTCTATAATGCTATCATGGAAAACTAGAGAGGAATCACAAGACTGTAAAAGGACAACCATCCTGATTTTTGAAAAATAGAAGAGAATAGATTGTAGACAGGCAAGAGGAACAGAGACAAGCAGGATGGCTTTGAAAACCATATGTTTAATGTGTCAGTAAGTTGTTAATGGATGGAAACTGATACAAAGTGAAGTTAGCAAATCTATTTTATGCAGTGACAAAACTTTGTAAAGAAAAACAGCTTTAAGAAACTTTTATGGAATGACCAATCATGGTTCTTGAGGACCCATGAAGAATGCTGCCCACCTCCTGCCTGAAAGATGATAGACTCAAGGTACAGAAGGAGACATGCCTTTTTTTCAGATGTAGTCACTGAATATTAGTATTTTGCTAGATGACACCTATCTGGTTGTTTCCCCTGTTTTTAGGTGGAAGGAGTTTGGAGGGGATGGTAATAGTTATATTCTCCCTAAAAAAGGATTTATTAAAATGCACAGAAGAGAATAAAAGAAAGTCCAAATGGAAGCACAGCCAGATAGGACAAATGTGAAAATAACTTGTGACATTTTGTTTTGCATTTTTAAAAAAGAAAATAGTATAAAATAGGCTCGTGGTTTTATGTACAGCCATTGTAGAGATTTTTACCTCATTTACTAAGAGCAGGACTCATCTTGAGTTCCTAAAATTTCTCTGTACCCATGCAGAAGATGATGAAATTGTAAACAAACTGGGAGTGTGTTTACTGGCAGCATATTATTGCATAGTCCTCATCTAGGTCAAGAGAGTAAATGGACAGGCTAACATTGTGAATATTTCTGCAGAGTAGAAGCCAACTAAATCTCCTATAGGATTATGGCAAACACAGCTTTGGTTGTTATGATGGGAAGAAAGAAATCTTATTTGAAGGCTTGGGAAATTCCCAAGTTTTTATTGTTCTTCCAATTGCTCTACATTGCACTGATAATTCCCAAAGTAACTGTCTCAGAGAACACCAAACCCAATAGGTGATGTCTTTGAACCAAGGTCAGGTGGGCTTACATTATTAGGGAAAATTTAGCTGTAATGAGAGTGACGATGTCCAAAAATTCTCACTTCCCTTCCCTCTCCATTTACTTCTTTCAGCTTCTCTGATTACACTTTCCCTAAATGTGAAGGCAGAATTGGCTTGAACTTGAAAAATGTGTTCCCCCCAAGGGGTCAAGGTGTTCTACAACTGGATGAATGAGGTTTCTTGTAATTCAGAAGAAATGACCCCATAAGGAAACAATCCTCACAGCCAATACTACTTAGGTTACATACTTTGAGTTACCACCCTCCCACCTTGTTCCCTTTTAGTAGTTATTAGGATAAGAATACCAGAGGCCTTTGGGATGGTGTCTACATGATGCCACATAAGAGAGTAATGCCAAGAAGTAGAGACATTTACTACCTTTACCAGATTGTCTTTTATTTTCTTTTGCATGGTGTCTTCATTTGTTATTAGAATTCCAATTCTCAAGTGTGAGAACTAAAGTTTAAAATAAATCAAGGCTTCTATTCTTTGGAAGACTTTATCTTTCTTATTATCTAGAGTGCCTTGCATTCTAATTGTTAGCCTCCATTTTTAGCTACCCTTAAATCAGAGCATATTTGGCATGGATTGTATGGAATGAATTCATGGGGTTTTTTCTGTCTATGAGCACAGTAGTAGTTACAGGCAAGCAGATTCCTTTTGGTTCAGAATTTTTAAAAGAAATTTTTATTTCTATCTTTTGCTTTTAGATCATCTAAATTTTCCCTATATCCCTCAACCTTGGATCAGTATTCTATCTTTCTTAAGGTGGTTGGATTCTAGTATGTCTGCAGATATGATTTCTAAATGTGGTTTGTAGACTTGGCCTGCCTCTCTAACTTGTAGTCCCATCATATAAGTACAAGGTTCAGTATAGCATCATTTATATCTAGGGAGGACACTTTTTAAAACTTTTATTTGGTAATTAGTGCCCATTGATGGCAAAATCACAATTTCTGGAGGCAGTTAAGAAGGGATATAATGATTAACCGAACATTAATCTATTACAGTTGCAAGTTTTTTATTTCACAGTATTGGATATTGCCACAGGAAATCTTATGTGAATAAGATTTGGTTTTAGAGGAAAGTAATAAATGTTGGAGAGGATGTGGCAAAATTGGGACATTAATGCACTGCTGGTGGAGTTGTGAATGGATCCAACCATACTGGATGGCAATTTGGAACTATGCCCAAAAGGATTTAAAAGACTTCCTGCTCATTGATCCAGCCATGCCACTGCTGGGTTTATACCACAAAGAGATAGTAAGCAAAAACACTTGTACCAAAATATTCATAGCTGCATTCTTTGTGGTGGCAAAAAATTGGAAAATGAGGGGATGCCCTTCAATTGGGGAATGGCTGAACAAATTGTGGTATCTGTTGGTGATGGAATGCTATTGTGCTAAAAGGAATAATGAACTGGAGGAATTCCATGTGAACTGGAATGACCTCCAGGAACTGATGCAGAGTGAAAGGAGCAGAACCAGGAGAACATTGTACACAGAGATGGATGCACTGTGGCACAATCGAATGTAGTGGACTTCTCTATTAGCAGCAATGCTAGATCCAGGACATTTCTGAGGGACTTATGAGAAAGATGCTATCCACATCCAGAGAAAGAACTGTGGGAGCAGAAACACAGAAGAAAAACAACTGCTTGATCACATGGGTTAATGGGGATAGGACTGGAGACGTAGACTCTAAATGATCACCCTAATACAAATATTAATAATATGGAAATAGGTCTTCATCAGTGACCCATGTAAAACCCAGTGGAATTGCTCCTTGACTATGAGAAGGGGGTGAGAGGAGGGGAGAGAGAAAGCATGAATCATGTAACCATGGAAAAATATTTTAATTAATTAAATAAATTTTTAAAAAATATTTTACTTTAGATAATGTACCATTTTCCTTCTATTTTTATCAGCCCATCTCCATTCTTCAACATTTATTAAGTATCTACTATCTGCAAAAGACTGTACTAGACTTAGTGAGAGATATACAGTTTAGGGTCCTTTTGTCAGTGATTAAATGTGTTTGCATGACATATGAAACCTAAAAACTTTGAGGCATCCCACATACATTTTAGATGATTCAACATTTCAAAATTTTAATTCATTATCTTTCCCTCCAAGCCTTCCCCTCTTCCTAACTTCCCTCTTACCTTCAAGGGTACCACCATCTTTCTATTAACCCAGTTTTCAACTGAATTGTCATTCTTAACTCACTCTCACCCCCCAAATCCAATTTGTTGCCAAGTCCTATAGATTCTACCTTTTTTTTAAACATTTCTCATGTATGCTCCCTTCCATCTTCTTTCTTAAATTGCCACTACCCTGGCATAAACCCTCATCAACTCGTGCTTCAGTTATTGCAATAGTCTACTGGTTGGTCTCCTCACCTCAAGTCTTACCCCTTCAGTCCACCCTCAAGTCAGATTTCTAACTGATATGTTTATGTTGATGACATACCAACAGGTGAATTTTCTAGTAATCAATGAAACTTTCCTTTATTTTTTCCTCTTATATCATCTTCTGTTTACAAATCCCTCTATTTTCCCCTCACCCAGGAAAGCCATTCATTCTAAGAAAGAATAAAAAAGAAAAAGAGGGAGAAAGGTGTATTGGATTATTTTTTCCATGGGACTTAACTTGGTCATTTTAATTATACAGAGTTCAGTTTCATTTTTGTTTTATTCTTTCCATTTGCATCAGTATGTTGTTTTCCAGGTTTTACTAACTTTACTCTGTATCTATCTTCCCATGCTTCTCTGTATTCCTCATGTTCATTGTTTCTTATAGTAGAGTGATATTCTATTACATTCGTGTCCCACAAAATAGTAGCCAATCCTTTTTGCCTGATTTTTTCTTATCTAGTCTATCTCACTGATCTATTTTTCCACTTTTTAACCATTTCAAGTAGAATCACAGTTTCATAGACTATAGGATCTGTTTGGATCAAATCCCCACAGTGTGAGTACTTTGCATTTTTTCATTATTTACTTTGAGATGCTAGACTTTTTGCTCCTCTAAATGAATTTATTTTTTTTGTATTGTTTAGTAATATTTTCTTTGATTGTTTGATGAATATATCAACAAATCCATTAAATTAATTTTGGAAGTATCATCATCTCTCTTTTATTACCTTAGCCCAATCATGAACTATGAATGGTTTGTCTTTTGTATTATTCCTTATTTCTTTAAAGAATGTTTTCTAATTATATTCATGTGATTTTTTTTTTACCTCAATAGATTAACTTCCAGATGTGTTAGGTATAATGGAGTTATTTTGAATAGAATTTCTCTTTCTATTATTTTTACTTGATTTTATTGTTGTTATCTATGAATGACATTTGTGTTTGTATTTATTTTGTATCCTATTACTTTTCCAAAACTTCATTTTCTCAGCTCTTTAGGTCATTATGGTATTACAAGTCATCAAAATATAAAGCCATCAAAAAATAGAGATGATAAATACTAACTCTTCTTAACTCATTTTTATGCCATTTATTTCTCTTGTCATATTACTCTCATTTCCATTATTATGTCAAAAAGAAGTGGAGAAGAAAGGTATCTTTCCTTTAGTCCAGTATTTATTGGGAAAGTTTCTAGGGTTTCCCATTACAAATAATGCTAGGCAGAGCTATCCTTTTTTTTTGGGGGGGGGGGAGCAGTACCATCTACTTTTGAATTTTTTTGACCACTACCAGTTAGTTTTGATTCTTACTGCTTTGTGAGATAATTTGAGATCTGGTACTTCTAGACCTCCTTCCTTGCCCCCTTTTTTCCTTGTTTTTTTTTACCTAGTTCTGGAAAAGAAATCTTTTGTTCTGACAGTGAACTTATACTATTAAGTAGTATTACCATTTTAATAATAAGAAGAGGTAGTCTCACTATAACTTTTGTCTACCTAGCCCCCACAAGTGAGTCCTACCCCTGCCTTTCTAATTCTGGCTTAGGGAACTTGCAGAATCTAAATGATACCACCACCATTTCTGGAAAGGATGCACATTGTCAGTGCCTCTATGGTGACTGTTTCACTTTTCATATCTGTGACTTCCCAGACCAAATCTACCTTTCCCCGCCACCGTATTTGAATGTAGACTCCTTCAGGATTGATCAGATCACCTTTGTTGCATCTGTGCCCATCCCAAGCATTTAACATTGTACTTAGCTCATAGTAAGAGCTTAATAAAGCTTTTCCATTTATTTTGAGATTTAGAGGCTGAAAAAGGTTTATAAAAAATGAATATTTAGCTATCTTGTTGGTCATGCGTTAATTTTCTATCTCTAATTCTTTCATTTTATGAAGCAGACCAGAGATGTGAATGACTTAAAAGATTCTGGAGTTTATATTTTTTGTGTAAATTGAAAAGGATGTGTCTGGTATCTTAGTAGGACTTCATTTCACATTTCACACATCATTATCAGAGCCTTCAATATGGGAAATGCTTGTTAATTTTTTTGATGCTAAGAACATTGAAAAAAACAGGAGACACATTCTGAATTGAATGTATAGTGGTTCAGTTTCTCCATCCTGCTCAGTTCTCCCTCGCTACTTACTCTTTATTATAAAAAGCAGCATGGACCCTCATACTAATATAAAACTCCACACTGTCCCCATACCTGGGCAGAAATTTAAGTACTTTGGTTTCAATAGGCTTCCTGAACACTAAATGGAAAAGTAAAAGTTGAAGTGTCAGTAAGGTAACTAATGAAGGTTCTGTCAGTAATTTTGAAAGCCAAAATGCTTTTAAAGACTGCCTTACATAAAAACTTATATTTTCCTAGCAAAGTGGTAAGTGCATTTATTAGGTAAGGAAAGGGACCATTACCCTACATGCATTTATGAGAGGCAAATTTCCATTCGTCTTTTAATTAATCCAGTGGCAAGGAAGGCTTCCTTAGGAAAGGAAAATTTCTGAAGGGCAATCTTTTCCTCTCTCTCTCTCTCTCTCTCTCTCTCTCTCTCTCTCTCATCAAAGGGATAGTCTGAATTCACTTAGAGCTATTTGCCAATGGGAAGAGCTAAAAATGCTTCCCCTCTCAGTTTCTATTTTCTTGTTAATGACTTAACAGCATATGATTGCTGATTACCTGCTTCCTACAGAACATAGCACAGTCATTCACAAAGCCCTTTCATAAAATAGGTGACTTCCTCCTCACTTAGCAGCCTGGGATGTGGATTTGTCTTCAGCAGGGTCTTGTAACCCCTTTTCAACTCATCTTTTCACTTTCCATGGACCTGATCTCGTTCTGACTGCTTTTTATAACCTCTATTAAAGGGAAAACATTAGTACCTTCCTACTGAAAACCACAATGACCTGAATTCCCACCCTATCCTTTGTTAAATGCTCTGAGTTCCTTAGACTATTGAAGAAGAGACCTAATAGGCCTTTTATAATGTGTATAGCCCATCGGTAATGTATACAGCTTCTGTTTATCTGTGCTATCATTTTGGCAAATTGCTAAGTTGTTCATTTTTGTAGCAGCTTGGAGGTCAATTATATTTTCGTTTCCAACCACGTAATACATTACCCTTACACAGGACTTGCCATGAGATATCTGACACACTATTTGCATTTATTTATATTAATGTGCATTTTGCAGCGTGACCTTTCTGAATTTGTCTCGACTTTCTGCAGTAGATGCATTCCTAAAAAGTTGTGTAAAGTGAACATCTGTACAGTGTCATGTTTGCCCATTGGTTTTCTCTATAATTTTAGAGTTTCAGATGCAAAGAAAAGTTGTTCCCAAACATATCATAAGATATTTCATTAAATTCTAACATTTACTTTAAGGTGGATTCCATTGTCTCTCCCACTCGTCCCATTTAAGAAATTTTAGTCGAATGGATGAGCAACTCCTACATTCATTTCATGCAAACCTCTAATATAGGCATACATTAAACAACTACTGTGTACAGAACACTGCAGTGGCCCTTTGGAGGAAGACCATATGTAGCTAAAACACAATACCTGACTTTAAAGAGCATGTAACTTAGCAGGCGGATGAGACAACAAACACAGTTCTAATAGTATATCAGAAAGTCATTGCACTGAACGCTGAAAAGATTGGCAATGAACTTTGAGAGAAACATTTTGATTCAAGTAGAGAAGTAAGTGGCTGATGAGGGAATGAATGCAACAAATACTCTTTTTAGTTTATCAGTGAAAAGGAGGAAAGATGTAGGGTGATAGTTTGAGGCAATGTCAGAATAAAGTGAAGGTTTTTAAGGATAGAACAGACGTGAAAATATTTGTAAGCAGAAAAAGAGTCTAAGTAAAATCTGAACATGAGAGGAGAGGCAAATTCCCATAAGAGATAGGAGAGATGAGGATAATGGGAACACTTTGAGATGTTAGCCTTAGCAAGAAGAAAGTCTGTCTCTTCCTCCAAGAGAAGAGCATACATTTTGTCAGTCTGCCTTGATGACACCTTTCCCATCAGTCTACTCTCCACTTGGAAAACCACCATCATTTTTCAAGCACTGTAAATATTTTTTTGTGGCTCCCAATGGCCGTTAGAATAAAATACATCACCCCTAGTCTGAACTTTTGCCTCAAGCCTTTCCTACCTCCACTGTATCTTTCATATAGCTGCTAACACAATCTTTCTAAGGAACACATCTGACCATTTCAATCCTTTGGCCAAAAATCTTCAATGGTCATACATTTATTTATATGGCTAAGCTATTCCCAGATAGATCTTTAGTGAAAGAATATGACTAAGTAGTTTTCACAATAAGAAATGCAATTTACCAAGAAATTCATAAAAGTGCAATCTTTCAGCAAAGATGATAATATATGAAAAGTCAGTGTTATATGACTTATGGAAGACAGGCATTAATATATGAGTCGTGTAGCTGTGAAATAATCTGACACTTGTGGCCATCAAATGAGAACAATATTCAGTTCCCCAGAATCAAAGTCAAAGTTGTTCAAAACCTTTGATCCAGTGATCCTGCTACTGGGGCAATAGAAGTCAAAGATAGAAAGAACACATCTATTCCCAAATATGCATAGCAACACTTTTGTGGTATAAATAACTGGAAACTAGGTACCCATTGATGAGGGTATGGCTGAATAAACTGTGGTATATAAATACAATGCAATATTATTGCACTGTTAAGAAATTGTTACTATGAGGAATTCCAAGAAACCTAGAAAGAAATTGAATGGATTAATGCAAAGTGCAGTGAGCACAACTGGGAGGAAAATATGTTCAATGATTATAAAAACATAAATGAAAAAAGGCAGAAATCCAATTAAATGCAAGAACTTGTCTTGGTTTTTGGTCACTGTTGGTAGTACCCACTTCCCTCCTCTCAAGAGAAAGATAATGAAGTTTGGAATTGTTGCATACATGCTAAGATGGGGCAGATTGTTTTGCTTTACTGATTTCCTTTGTTACAGGGGAAGGTTGTGTGGGTTTGAGAATGAAGTTATTATTAAGCAGTGACTATTTTACAGAATGAAAGACAATTGTAAAGCCATCTTTTTTTTTTAATTTTAAGGGGCTCACTATTGCAGAATAAAATATGCACTGCCTAACCTGGAATTGAAGACATCCTACAATCTGGCTCCAACCAAGTTATGTGTTACTTCCCTTCACACTCTCCAAATTCCAGACAAACTGTTCTACTAGATCATAAATCAGAGGTCACAGCCACCTAACTGGAATGTGAAAAACAAGGAAACTGGGAAAGTTGAGAGGAAAAGCAGGTGAGAAAGGGAAATGCCAACCAAACTGGCCTACTGACTGACTTCAGTGTTCCATGTGCCTCCTGACCCTCCACCCTTTGTATTCATCCAAGCTGTCCCTCATGACAGGTTGGATTCGTGTACTACCTTCTCGCCTCTGCCTTTCAGAATCTCTTCTTTCTTCAGAAGCTCTTTTTTCAAGGTGCCTGCTACCTGTTCCCTGAAATCTCCCGTAATCCCTCCCCTTCCATCCTTGCTTTAAAAAGTCCTGTACCCCTTTGAACTGCCTAGTGCACTCTGGCTCTCTTCTGTATACATTAATCTACACTTTTGTATTTGACATGCCATGTCAGCTTCCCCTCACCCTACTCCTTGAGGGCAGGGCTATTACTTTTTAATAATCTTTATATCTATACCTCCTAGCCTAGTGCCCTGCCTTGATCAAGCACTTCATAAATATTCACTGAATTAAAATAGAGCAGTCAGAGGGACAGAGGTGAGATGTTGTGGAGGTGGATTTGACTCCAGGATTTCAAGCCTTTGGGGCTGGAAGGATGATGGCACCACACCATAAGAATAGGTGCTATGAGGCCCGCAGCATTTAGGGTAAGGAGAGGAAGAATGATGAGTTTCTCCGGAGAATGTGAAATTTGAAGTGCCTGGAAATAGCCAGATGGAGATAGCCAGTAGGCAATAGAAGATGCAGGATTGGAGCTTTAGAGGAAAGAATTGGTTTGCCAATTTTCTGCTTAGTGGTAACAATTAGAGATGATGCCTGATAGCCTGCAGAAAAGGAGTTATTCGTGGTTTTTTTTTTTTGTGAGATTTTTTTATTTACATTCATAATTAAAGGAAATGCTAAGTTTTGGTTATAGGTCAGTGAAATAGACATATAGATATAGATATTTCCATGCAGTCACTGATTCCCTCAAATATGCCCTTGTTGGAGGGAGTCTGTGGATCTCAGGTTGAGAATACCTACTCTAGAGGCAGCTAAGCATCTCAAGGGGTAGAGAGCCAGGCCTGAAGATGGGAGATCCTAGGTTTAAATTTGGCCTCAGACACCTCCTAGCTATGTGACCCTGGACAAGTCACTTAATCCAGTTGCCTAACCCTTACCGCTCTTCTGCCTTAGAACCAACATTTAATATAAATTCTATGACAGAAGGTAAAGGTTTAAAAAAATACCCACTCTAGACCATCAAGAGCTTTTGAATCCTGCCTCTATCAACTGGGAGAAGATCTCAGGGGGAGCTGTCTTTCCCAGTTTTGTACCATCTACAAATTGGCAGCTTTGCATAACTTTTCTACGTTTATCTAATTCAATAATAACAGTTTCAAACAGCACAGAGCCAAGCATAGATCCCTGTGGTACTCCACTGTACCCTTCCTGCCAAGTTGTCATTGAACCATTAACAACTACTCTTACTAGCTATTTGGATTTTGTATCTATCTGACTGTATTATTATCTAACTCATATCTCTATACGAGTTAGCAGCATGTGATATTTTATCTAAAAGTTTGCTAAAATCTAGGCAAACTTATTCACAGCATTTCTGTTATCTCCTAGTTTAGAAGTCCTGTTTTTTAAGGAAAGGAAATGAGATTACTCTGGTAAGAGTTATTCTTTAAGAAGCCAGGCAGGCTCTTTTGTCATACCATTTCCTTTCTAGATATTCCCTATGCATTGCTATAATGACACATTCTAGAATTTTCCCAAACTCACTGGACTGGAGTTGGCAGCTTTTCTTTTTTAAAAATTGGAACATTTGCCCTTCCCTGATCTTGCAGTATCTCTCCATTTTTCATGACCTTTCACATACCACCGAGAATGGCTTAGCAGTTGTTTCTGCCAATTCTTTCTGGACTCAAGATGGAATTCATCTGGGCCAGATGACTTGAATTCATCAAGGGCAGCTTGGTGTTATTAAGGTGTTGGTTTAAACCTAATTTCTGTCAAATCGCTTTTCACTTTTCCCAGCAGTTCTTGTCAAGTAGGGGATTCTTTACTAAGTGTTTTATGTTCTCAGGTTATTGAGTTTGATTCTTCTTCATGTTGTATGTTCCACTAATCCACTTTTCTCTTTTTCAACCAATGCCAAATATTTTTTGATCATCATGACTTTATGATGTAATTTTAGTTTTGAAGGTGCTCTGTCCCCTTCAATTGTATTTTTCCCCTCTTGAAATTCTAGACCCTCTCTTCCTCCTATTGAATTTTGTTATCATTTTGTCTTACTCTTTGAAGTACTTCCTTAATTGTTTGATTGCGGTAGTGTTAAATATGTAAATGATTAGTATAATCATTTTAATATATTAGTGTAGCCCAACCTGAGAAATGAATAACCCACCATCATTTATTTGTCATTATTTCTTTAAAGTGTTTTTTAATTGTATTTATATAAGTCTTGCGTGTATCCCAGGAGATTTATGCTCATTTATTTTTTGCCTTTTGTTGTTATTTTGAATAAAATTTCTCCTTTTAAAATTTACTCCTAAATTTTCTTATTCATTATCATCTATTAAGGTAACTGATTTTGTTCATTTCTTTTATATCTTGATACTTAACTATAGCAATTAGTTTTTTTTAAGGTTTTCTAAGTAATCCTTTGTATCTTCATCAAAAAGAAATGTTCGTTTCCTCTTCGTCACTGTTTATGCCTGGGAATTTTTTTCTTTTGTATTGTTGTAGGTAATATTTCTAGCACCATGGCAAATAACAGAGAAAGGAGACATCCTTGCTTTATTACTGTATTTATTGGAAAAACTTCTAATTTTTTCCCACTGCAAATAGCTTTTGATTCTAGATATATTCTTTTTCTCATATTGAAAAAGGTCCTTATAAGCCTAATTTTGGGAGGTTTTGATTTTTAGCATAAATAAATAATGTAAGTTGTCAAAGATTTTTTCTGAATTTGTTGATATCTCATGTTTTTGTATATTTTTTTTGATATGATTATGCTAATTTTCCCTAATGTTTATGCATAGTCTTCACAGCTGTGATAGGATTCCAAGTTAGTCATTGTGAATTTTTAAATGTATATTGTTTTAGTCTTTTCCCTAGGATTTTATTTAATTGTTTTTTTCATTGATATAGCCATTAGTAATATTGGTCTGTAGTTCATTCTTTTTTTGTTTTTCTGGGTTTTTTTAGATATAGGTTTCTATTTGTCTCATAAAAGTAGTTGGGAAAAATATTTTCTTTCTTAGTGGCTGAGTACAGTTTATGTAGCATTGATGTTAATTGTTCTTTAAGCATTAGGTAGAATTCACCTGTAGATCCATGTGGTCCTGGTCCAGTAATTCTTTTTCTTTTCAGTATTTCTTTTATGATTATTTCAATTTTATTTTCAAGACTAAGTTGTTGACGTCCTCTTTTTCTGTTAATTTGGAGTGTTTTATACATTTATAGCTAATTCTTTTTCTTTTAAATTCTTAATTTTGGTAGCATTTATTTATGATAGGATCTGATCATCCTTATTCTCTATTGATGTGGCCCATTAATTTTTCTATTTTTAGTCATTTGGTTTTCCTCCACCTTCTTTGTGATCTAATTAGCTGACAGTTTTTCAATTTTCCTAATCATTTCAAAGAACCAGCTTTTAGTTTTGTTTATTAATTCTCTGATAGGATTTGTTGACCATTTTACCTTTTTCTCTTGAAATTTCCAAGATTTCCTCTTTTGTGCTTATTTTAGGTGTATTTGTGGACTTTCTGCCTTTTTTTCAGTCGCGTACTCCATTCATCAATCTTCTCTTTCTCTCTTGATAATATGTTCTCAGTGATAGTGTTTCTCCTCTGAGGACTGCATTAACTACATCTCAGAAATGTTAGTATGTTGTCTCATTGTTATTCTCTTTCACATAGTTATTCATTGTTTCTTTGCTTTGTTCTTTGTCCCACTCATTATTCATAATGTCAATATTAAGTTTCCATTTAGGCCTGCCTATATTTCTTGTGTTCTCTTTATTAGTTTTTTATTGCAGACAAACTTGCTTTCATTACTTTAAATAGTCTGTATGGCTTGAAAAGAGCCCTAGAATTCGGAGTCCAGAACTATGGGTTGCTAGACTGCCTCACGCCACTATCCTGGCCTTCCTTTTCCTCATCTGCTAAGAGAGTATTCTGGCCCAGACAACTTCAAAGTCTCATCTAGCCCTAATGTTCTAGAATTCTTTGGACACTCACTAGCACAACTGCTTTTTTCAAAGTTATGTTTTAATTCAAAGCTAAGGAGGGGTGCGGTTGTCAGTTAGTGGTGTCCCCTCTGGGACAACTTGCTCTGAAATGGTCGTGCAAGCCAGAATGACCTCTGGGATCCCCAGCTACCCTTACCCCTTTCAAGCAGCTCTAATCAATCAAATCCCTTTTCATAGGTGCCAGTTGTCACCAACTACAGGATTCACAAAGCCAAGCCAAATAGGGGTTGGCCCATCTGCTTGCCTGCTTTAGAGAATCCCGCTGCAGTTTGTTCTTCTGCAGCTTTCTACCGGTCCTTTTATTGCAGATGCCAGGAGGAGTGCCTGATGGTGTGTTCATTCAAAGGTACTCACTCTTGCTTTTATGCCGATGCCAAGAATGAGTGTTCCTAGATCTCTCCCCAGGTCTTTGTAGAATTGCCCATAAGTGGTAAGCAGCAGGTGTACTATACAGCCCAGACCTGGTTCCTGTGCCTGCCTTCAGGCAGGTACACACACACAGAATTTTAGGCACTCTGTCTAATGTCCTTGGGGCTCTAAAGGCTTCTAGAAGGCATTTACCGACTCTCTCTTAAACCGTATTTGCATTAATGAGACTTTCACAGATTCTGTGAAACTATACGGCCCCATTGTCAAACTCATATAGAAACATGGGCCACGAAACTGTACAGAAAGATCCCTGTAGGCCACATATTGGCTTCATTTTAAAATGTAACATTTTCTATATTTTATTGTATTTTAATTTAGTTTGTTAAATATTTCCCAATTACATTTTAATGTGGTTTGGGTCGCAGGAGGGGATGGAGGGCATATTATGTGTTTGACACCCTTGCTGTATAGAAGCATCTATGCTATGTGATCCATATATGCAAGGGTGCTTGTCAGGGGTGAGCCTCCAAAAAGGAAGGAAGCCTATGGCTAGGAACCTCAGAGATCACCACCCTGCCCGCCATCAAATCTTTCCTTAATTGTAAGAAACAACATGGAAATCTCTGCTTCCTTCCCCACATCCCTTTGAGTGAAAGAAATTGAGCCTCTGGCAAAGTCCTTACGCTCTGTGACTAGAGCCTCAGACACCAGACTGAGTGCCCAGAGAATGAGGACCTCAGTGGTCTGACATGACACAGAGCCTACTACATGTTCCACATGATGGAGACATTCTGGGTATGCCTCAGCCCACAATATTGGGCAACATAACTGCTTAGCTGGTGATACATGTCAATTCAGTGTGATCCCTGGGGACATGGGTCTGTACCCAATTCCTTACTGCTCCCAACCCCCCTCCCCCAGCCTTTCATCCTAAAGAGGATGATTACCTACATCAACGATGCTCACCTTAATCATAGGATCTTGGAATATAGAGGGCTCAACTCCTATTTCGTTCCCTAGTTTTATAACTAGTAAAATCATATCACCTTCTCTAATTCCAGAGATTCGATTTCCTGCCTGCCTCTCCCCATCTGTCTTATTTCTGTCTTTTCCCCCGTCCCTTTCCTCTTTTGCCTTCTCTTTCCACTGTAACCTTTACTGGTCATTACCAACCTTCCTTTCATTTCTATCTTCTCATATTTTTGCCAGTTCCTTACATTCACAGGAACTTATTTTTCTCTCCACCATCCTCCTCTCATGGCTCCCAACACAATGAGCCAGGAGGCAGAGTCAGCATACTTCTTCCTCACTGGCATTAGCAGACCTTACTTCTGCCCCTACCCTTCTTCGCCTTCATTGAAGCTTGGCTCAGATCATCCTATTTAGTCTATCCTCATTCCCCAATATGTTAGTGCCTCTTCCAAGCCTCTGGAATCCTGTATTGACGTATCTGTATCTTCTCCACCCCACTCTAACCCCTGCTGGAATATTAGCAACTTGGGCAAGTGTCTAGCCATGTCTTTGTGTCCCCAGCACCTACCGTAGTGCCTTGAACACAGTGGATGCTTAATAAGTGTTTGCTGAATTGAATTAAACAAAATTGAAAATTGACAAACTAAATGGGAGTTGGCCCATTCCAAAGCCAGTAACAGTTAACTGTGAGTTAGCTAATGGGATGAGGACTAGAGATGGAGACTAAATCTTTTCCCCCATCTCACCCCTGTTTTTCAAGCAGTAGCCATGTGAGTGCAGAGATCTAATTGAATATGGGTGAGCTGGTCTCTCAGCAGGGAGGCACAATCTTAATAAAGTACAAAATGAAGATCTCTTTTCTACCTTAGATCTCGTTTTGCTCAAATATCCCCAGATTCACAGAGGGCCTTTTGGCAACTTCTCACATGACTTTGTATTGAAGCTACGGAGCAGGACATAGGGAGGATATTCCAGCAGCTGCCACCCAATCCTAGGATGGGGAGCATTTCTGCTGTGTAAGAAGGGAAAGACTATTTTGAAGCAAGAGTAATTAATGCAAGTCTAATTGTTGAAAACAGCGCCTGAGTACTCAGTGAGTTGATACCGTCCTTTAAAGGGTCCCTGGTGTTATTTTATCTTGCTGAGGATGCCACCGGATATCTCTGCAGAAACATTAGTGCCGTCGTTCAGCCACGTCATTGGCAGTGGAGATCGACACAAGGGGCACGTTTAACCTAAGAGAAAGTAATGGGCTGTACATCTCTGAGAAATGCTCAAGGAACTTCAGTGGGCAGTTAGGCAAAAGAGGCGGCAGCCTGAGCCAGTTTAGTTGGCCAGAAAGAAAGATAGCCTAGGGATAGCAGTGACTGTGGCCTGCCAGATCATTGCTAAATTTCTCAGCTGGCTCTGGTCTCCATTAAGCTTTATGAAGAACAGTCACAAAACAACTATCGGGTAATTTGATTTACTTGTTTTTGTAAAAATATTTTTATTGATAAATTTTGTTTCAACCCAGCAGATAATTAACAGATAAACAAAACCTCTTGCAAAGTACAGTCTCTAAAAGCTGATAAATGGAACTCTCAGAGTAATTATGGATTATAGGGAGGGTCAATTTTCCCTTTCATAACTTACTGATTGTTAATGGAAAGGAAGGTCGTATGCTCAAACTCTTGTCTCATGCCAATGTTATGTAGTCAGTAACCTGACTTTTGTTGCCTTTAGCTTTTTCTTTATATTGTTGTAATCATCATGTGATCGTTTCCTTTCTTCATGCTGCCTAAGATCTTAGAAATTTTTTTCTCTTTTCTTTGAATTTTTTATTGTCTCTTGTGGTATTTAATCTGGTATTCCCTACCATTAATAATACCGCAGTGTTTTTCAGCCATTATCTAGTTGCTAGATATGTATTTTGTTTTGGAACATAGACTTAAGATGTTAAAGGTCCCTGACTTCAATGTTGTAATTTTTAAAATAAGAAAACTGAGTCCCTCCAAGGTTAAGTGACTTGCCCGAGAGTCACACAGGTAGCCCTTGACAGAGCTATGGTTTGAACCAAGAATTTCTGTCTCTAAATTTACTACTTCTGGTGGCAGCTGGGTACCTCAGTGGATTGAAAGCCAGGCCTAGAGATGGGAGGGCCTAGGTTCAAATCTGGCCTCAGACACTTCTTAGCTGTGTGGCCCTGGGCAAGTCAGTCACTTAATCCCCATTGCCCAGCCCTTACTACCACTCTTCTTCCTTGGAACCAATATACAGTATTGATTCTAAAACAGAAGGTGAGGGTTTTAAAAAATAAAAAAAATAAAATAAAATAAAATCACTACTTTGTCTCTATTTTTTTGTTTTTACAAAATAGGATATTATTTATTCTTTTGGCCGTCTCCCACATTTTGATGATAACAGCTTGTTGAAATAAATCAAGTTGAAGTTGCTTCAGTCATGGTCATATTGTCTATTTTGGTATTGATTTTGATCCTTATCCTAGTAAGTCAGAGTTCTCACTATACAAATAGTTTGTAATGAATCACATATCAGTCAATGTCTAGTCTTTATTTATTAAAATATAATCAATTTCACTTGGAAGTTTTTATGTGGAACTCAGCATGTCCAGTGCCTCCTAAATCTGTTTTTGAAGAAAGTATAATAACCTATAAATGAGAATTTTCTTTATCATCTATGAGCTTTTGGCATCTCTTATTCTTTCCTTTAAACCAGGTTTTCCAAAATGTTTTTTTAACATTTATTAATATATATATATTTTTTGAAAAGTTAACATGGTTACATAATTCATGCTCTTACTTTCCCCTTCACCCCCCGACTTCCCCCTTCCTCCCATGGCTGATGTGTATTTCCACTGGTTTTAACATGTGTCATTGATTAAGACCTGTTTCCAAATTGTTGATATTTGCATTGGTGTGGTAGTTTCGAGTCTACATCCCCAATCATGTCCGCCTCAACCCATGTGTTCAAGCAGTTGTTTTTCTTCTGTTTTCACTCCTGTAGTTCTTCCTCTGAATGTGGGTAGCGTTCTTTTCCATATATCCCTCACAGCTGTCCTGTGACATTGCATTGCTGCTGGTACAGCAGTCCATTACATTCGATTTTACCATAATATATCAGTCTCTGTGTACAGTGTTCTTCTGGCTCTGCTCCTCTCACTCTGCATCCATTCCTGGAGGTCTTTCCAGTTCACATGGAATTCCTCCAGTTTTATTATTCCTTTGAGCACAAAAGTATTCCATCACCAGCATATACCACAATTTGTTCAGCCATTCCCCAATTGAAGGGCATACCCTCATTTTCCAGTTTTTTGCCACCACAAAAAAGCACAGCTATAAATATTTTTGTGCAAGTCTGTTTATCTATGATCTCTTTGGAGTACAAACCCAACAATGGTATGGCTGGATCAAAGGGCAGGCATTCTTTTATAGCCCTTTGAGCATAGTTCCAAATTGCCATCCAGAATGGTTGGATCAGCTCACAACGCCACCAGCAATGCATTAATGTCCCAATTTTGCCACATCCCCTCCAGCATTCATTACTCTCCCCTTCTTTCATTTTAGCCAATCTGCTAGGTGTGAGGTGATACCTCAGAGTTGTTTTGATTTGCATTTCTCTAATTATTAGAGATTTAGAACACTTTCTCATGTGCTTATTGATACTTTTGATTTCTTTACCTGAGAATTGCCTATTCATGTCTCTTGCCCATTTATCAATTGGGGAATGGCTTGATTTTTTACACAATTGATTTAACTCCTTGTATATTTGAGTAATTAGATCCTTGTCAGAGTTTTTCGTTATAAAGATTTTTCCCAATTTGTTGTTTCCCTTCTGATCTTGGCTACATTGTTTTGTTTTGTACAAAAGCTTTTTAGTTTGATATAATCAAAATCATTTATTTTAACTTTTGTAATTTTCTCTAACTCTTGTTTGGTTTTAAAATCTTTTCTTTCCCAGAGATCTGACAAGTAAACTATTCTATGTTCACTTAACTTATTTATAGTTTCCCTCTTTATATTCAAGTCATTTGCTCATTCTGAATTTATCTTGGTGTAGGGTGTTAGATGTTGATCTAAACCTAATCTCTCCCATATTGTTTTCCAAATTTCCCAACAGTTTTTGTCAAATAGTGGATTTTTGTCCCAAAAGTTGGGCTTTTGGGGTTTATCATACACTGTCTTGCTGATGTCACTTACCCCAAGTCTATTCCACTGATCATCCCTTCTATCTCTTAGCCAGTACCGTACCTTTTTGATGACCGGTGCTTTATAGTACAGTTTAATATCTCGTACTGCTAGGCCCCCTTCCTTCACATTTTTTTTTCATTATTTCCCTTGATATTCTTGATCTTTTGTTATTCCAGATGAACTTTGTTATAGGTTTTCCTAATTATGTAAAAAAAGTTTTTTGGTAGTTTGATAGGTATGGCACTAAATAGGTAAATTAATTTGGGTAGAATGGTCATTTTTATTATGTTAGCTCATCCTACCCATGAGCAATCAATGTTTTTCCAATTGTTTAGATCTAGTTTTAATTGTTTGGAAAGTGTTTTGTAGTTGTTTTCATATAATTCCTGTGTTTGTTTTGGTAGATAGATTCCTAAGTATTTTATATTGTATAGGGTGATTTTAAATGGTGTTTCTCTTTCTACCTCTTGCTGATGTGATGTGTTGGAAATATATAGAAATGCTGATGATTTATGTGCATTTATTTTATATCCTGCAACTTTGCTAAAGTTGTTGATTATTTCTACCAGCTTCTTAGTTGATTCTCTAGGATTTTTTAAGTAGACCATCATATCATCTGCAAAGAGTGATAGCTTAGTCTCCTCATTGCCTATTTTGATACCTACAATTTCTTTTTCTTCTCTAATTGCTACTGCCAGTGTTTCTAGTGCAATGTTAAATAATAGAGGTGATGGTGGGCATCCTTGTTTCACTCCTGATCTTGTTGGAAAGACTTCTAATTTATCCCCATTGCATATGATGCTTGTTTATGATTTTAGGTATATACTGTTTATTATTTTTAGTAAAGGTCCTTCTATTCCTATACTTTCCAGTGTTTTCAATAGGAATGGGTGCTGTATTTTGTCAAAGGGTTTTTCAGCATCTATTGAGATATTCATGTGATTTTTTTTTTGTTAAATTGTTGATATGGTCAATTATGTGGATGGTTTTCCTAATGTTGAACCATCCTTGCATTCCTGGTATAAATCCCACCTGATCATGGTGGATGATCCTCTTGATCACTTGCTGGAGTCACTTTGCTAGTATTCTATTTAAAATTTTTGCATCTATGTTCATAAAGGAGATTGGTCTGTAGTTTTCTTTCTCTGTTTTTGATCTACCTGGCTTTGGAATCAGTACCATATTTGTGTCATAAAAGGAATTTGATAGGACTCCTTCTTTGTTTATTATATGAAATAATTTGTATAGTATTGGGATTAGTTGCTCTTTGAATGTCTGATAGAATTCACTTGTGAATCCATCAGGCCCTGGTGATTTTTTCTTAGTGAGTTCTTTGATGGCTTGTTCAATTTCTTTTTCTGATATGGGATTATTTAGGTATTCTATTTCTTCTGCTGTTAATCTAGGCAATTTATATTTTTGTAGATATTCATCCATATCTCCTACATTGCTATATTTATTGCTATATAATTGGGTGAAATAGTTTTTAATGATTGCCTTAATTTCCCCTTCATTAGAAGTGAGGTCTCCCTTTACATCTTTGATACTCTCAATATGGTTTTCTTCTTTCTTTTTTAATTAGATTGACAAGTACTTTGTCTATTTTATCTGTTTTTTCAAAATACCAGCTTCTAGTCTTACTTATTAATTCAATAGTTCTTTTACTTTCAATTTTATTAATTTCTCCCTTGATTTTTAGTATTTCTAATTTAGTTTTAATCTGGGGGTTTTTAATTTGCTCACTTTCTATTTTTTTAAGTTGCATGCCCAATTTATTAATCTCTGCCCTCCCTAATTTGTTAATATATGCACTCAAGGATATAAATTTCCCCCTGAGTACTGCCTTGGCTGCATCCCACAGAGTTTGGTAGGATGTCTCATCATTGTCATTCTCTTCAATGAAATTGTTGATTGTTTCTATGATTTCTTCTTTGACTAGCTGGTTTTGGAGAATCATATTATTTAATTTCCAATTGGTTTTTGATTTGCCTGTCCAGGTGCCCTTACTAATTATCATTTTTATTGCATTATGATCTGAGAAGGTTACATTTATTATATCTGCTCTTTTGCATTTGTTTGCAATATTTCTATGCCCTGTTACATGGTCAATCTTTGTCAATGTAGCATGTGCAGCTGAAAAGAAGATGTATTCCTTTTTGTCCCTATTTGTTTTTCTCCACATATCTTTTAAATCTAATTTTTCTGGGACTTCATTCACCTCTCTTACCTCTTTCTTATTTATTTTTTGGTTTGATTTATCTAGATCTGAAAGAGGAATCTTTAGATCTCCCACTAGTATGGTTTTACTATCTATTTCCTTCTTGAGCTCTACCAGTTTCTCCTTTACGAATTTGGATGCTATGACATTTGGTGCATACATATTGAGCAATGTTATTTCCTCATTGTCTATACTGCCTTTTATCAGGATGTAATTACCTTCCCTGTCTTTTTTAATCATATCTATTTTTACTTTGGCTTTGTCAGAAATCATGATCGCCACTCCTGCCTTTTTTCTCATTTGAAGCCCAAAAGATTTTGTTGAATCCCTTTACTTTAAACTTGTGTATGTCCACCCACCTCATATGTGTTTCTTGTAGACAAAATATGTTAGGATTTTGGTTTCTAATCCACTTTGCTATTTGCTTCTGTTTAATGGGTGAGTTCATCCCATTCACATTCAGAGTTATTATTATCAGTTGTGTATTAACTGACATTTTGGTGTCCTCCCCTAGTTCTACCTCTTCTTCTTACACTATTTCTTTTTAAACCAGTGGTTTGCTTTAAGCCAGTAACCCTTGTCCCCTCCCTTGATTTACTTCCCTTTCTACTCCCTCCCTTATTATTCCCATATTTTTATTTTTAAGGCTTAATGAATTCCCTCCCCCTTCTTCTTCCCTCCTTTTTTGACCTCCCCACTCCCCTGTTCCCCTTGGTTTATCCCTTCTGAGTTTCTCAGTAGGGTTAGAGTTTTATACCCCAATGGATAAAGCTACTCTACCCTCTCAGAGTTAATTATACTGAGAGTAAAGTTTAAATATTACCTCTTAATGTTCTCTTCCTCTCCTTCTTATAATAGTATTCATCCCTTCCCCTTCCCATGCCCTCTTTGTGTGTAATAGAATATCCTATTTTTCTTATTCATTCAAGTTTCTCTGGGTGTCCTCTACTATTCCCCCCCTCTTTCCCACCCTCATATCATCTTAGACGATTTAGTATTCCAACCTCTCCCTATGAATAATTCTTCTAATTACTATAGTAGTGAATACTGTAATAGTTAATAGAGTTCCTTATAGAGAATTATACATAACATTTCTCTACATAGGAATACCAATAATTAGATCATATTGAAGCCCTTAAAGAGGCACATTTAAAAAATACAAGTTTTCTTTCTTTCCCCTCTCTTTCTTATTTACCTTTTCATGTTTCTCTTGATTTCTGTGGTTGGATATCAAACTTTCCATTTAGTCTTGGTCTTTTCTGTGCAAATACTTGGAAATCTTCTATCTTGTTGAATGCCCAAACTTTCCCCTGGAAGTATATAGTCAGTTTTGATAGGTAGGGGATCCTTGCTTGTAGACCCAGTTCTCTTGTTTTAGTGTGGAGGCTGCCAGATCCTGTGTGATCCTGATAGGTGCTCCTTGATATCTGAATTGTCTCTTTCTGGCTTCTTGTATACTTTTTCTTTTACTTGGAAGCTCTTGAATTTGGTTATTATATTCCTGGGGGTTGTCTTTTCTGGGTCTAGTGTAGAGGGTGATCTGTGGATCCTTTCAATGTCTATATCGCCCTCTTGTTGTAGAACTTCAGGGCAATTTTGCTGAATAATTCCTTTTAGTATGGAGTCCAAATTTCTATTAATTTCTGCTTTTTCAGGAAGACCAATGATTCTGATATTGTCTCTTCTAGACGTGTTTTCTTGGTCTGTCACTTTCTCATTGAGATATTTCATGTTTCCTTCTATTTTATCAGTCTTTTGACTTTGTTTTATTTGTTCTTGCCGTCTTGAGAGATCATTAGCTTCTAATTGCTCAATTCCAGCCTTTAGGGACTGGTTTTTGGCTATAATCTTTTGGTTTTCCTTTTCAATCTGGTCATTTCTGGTCTTCAATTTACTTGCCTCACTTTCCAATTGTGAAATTCTTCCTTTTAAACTGTTATTTTCTTGCTAGATTTTGGTTTCCAATTTGCTTACCATTTCATTTGATTTTGGGGCCTCTTTCTCCAAGTTGGAGTTTCTGTCTTCTAACCTGTTAATTTCCTTTTGAGCTATTTCCCACTTCTCTCACCAAATCTCTTCCATCTTTCTCATCATCTCAGATTTGAACTCTTCAATAGCTTGTGGCCAGTTTTCATTATTTTGGGAAGGTTTGGATATGATTACTTGTTTGTTCTCCTCTGCTGTTTGCTCTCTTGTCTGGATTTTATCTGTGTAAAAGTTGTTGAGTGTTACAGATTTCTTCTTGTTAATCTTTCCCTTTTGGGGTTCTTGTCTCTGGCTTGCCATTGTTAGCCCTGCAGTCTCTCAGGTTTATCCTCACACTCATGGTCTGTCTGTGCTCTTTAGGCTCCTGAGGTCTCAGGTCTAGTTGTTCTCAGGGTCAAGCCTCCTGGTGGTCCCCTTACTTGTTCCTCTGCTTCAGGCTCCTTTAACAGTCTCAGGGCGCTACTTCCACAGTCGTGCACCCCTCTGTACTGGGTCCCCACTCAAGGTCCGCACCTGCGCTCAGGATCCATGTCTGTGCTTGAGTCCTTGCCCGTACTCGTGCCTGCGTGCAGGGTCTGTGTTCAAAGTCCGTGTGTTCTTTAGCCTCTTGGGGTCTTAAGTCTTTGCTGCTCTCAGGGGCAGGGCCTGGTGACCCTAGGTAGCTGCCAAGGACTTAATGCCTGCCCCAAACTTGCTCTAACTCTTGTGCGCTGGCTTTGGCACTGAAAGTGGTGTGGGGTGGGGGCAGGGGTTGCTCAGCTCACATTTTAGTGAGAGCTGTTTCACCCCTTTATAGCATGGAAATGCCCTGATTCCACGTACCTCCAATGCTGTGCCCTTTTGTGGGGTCCCTTTGTTCCTCTGGATTTGTTTTTATGTCTTCTCGAGGAGTCCTATATGTTTCGGTTAGGAGAGCTTAAGCAGCTGCTCTTTATTCTGCTGCCATCTTAACCAGGAACTCCAAAATGTTTTTGACTATCCTCCTCTATGTCCACTTTTGCATTCTGATAGTCACCAAATATTTTTCTAAATTCTAAACTTAAATGCCCTCAAATAGCATTAGCATATACACAACAGACCACCCAAAAAGGGTGGCAATCAAATTGTGGATCCTCATTTCATTGCACTTACTTTTTTATGTCTATTGTAAATTCCACATGTTACTTGAAGAATCTGTCCTTCTTGACTGGGCTTCTTTCTAAATTCCCTAGTGATTTCTTTTGTGTATTTTTGACAATTTCAGTGATCATTCCATGCTCCCCCTTCTTTCCCACCCGCACATTAAACAATCAAAAGAAAGAAAAGGATAAATAAGTAAAGTCAATGAAATAAAAATATTTCTAAAAATGGCCATGGCCAAAAAATGTATGTCTCTTCTGGCACCTTGAACCCATCACTTTTATGAAAGGAAATGGGGAATATGCATCATCAGAAGTCCTCTGGAGACATAGTCAGTGATAATCATGCTTTTTAAAATTAGTTTTTATTTTTATTCTGAACTTAAGCCCCAAATAGAATGGGTATTTGAATATACATGAAGCTACAGAGCTCTCTGATATATAGCTCGCTTTTCATTTTAACTCTCTAATAAGATTAACCTTGAGCTTTCAAGGCAGTCCTGTTTGTCTGGCCTTCTTTATGGCAATAATCTATGTAAAGCACTTTGAAAAGCTTAAAGTGCTATATAAATGGGTTTGGTGGGGGGAGGTACAGTGATTTTAATGACCCCAAGATTCTCCCTTTAGCAAGGAAGGAAGAAATGGAAGGGCAGCCAGTTCCTCAAGATCTGTCTTGTGGCTAGCAGTAGTATTTCAGGGGTTTTGTAGAGCTGTGAGCCCTAAAATTGACCATCACGTCTAAAGAATTAAAGTTTTGTTTCAACCAAAGGGCAACAGAGAGTTGTTTGGAGAGAATGAGCAGGGTACATCATGTCACCAACAAAGAACTACACAGGAGAAACTTAGTTTAGTGCTCCTTTGTCTTCTTGGATTGAGGGAAGAGAGGAGCCAGGCCTCCATTTTCCTGGTTGGCCAGGAATGAAGACAGAGAGGTCCAGAGGTAAAAAGCTCAGAGGAGCATGTTGAAAACGCTGACTACCTCTCTGAGGTATTTTGGGCTTTTCCCTTACCTTTTCCTCAGCTCCTCCATCCCTGCACTCCCTCATACCTACCTCCCCTCTACCCTTCCACCCACCCCACCCTGCCCCAGATTAGAGATAGTATTACCTGCATTCTGAGTTCTGTCATATCCAAAGGATGTGAGAGATGCCATCCCTTTTCCAAGGGCCATGGCAATTTTCATCCACCCATAATTGTCACTGAGGCCATCCTTTAGAATTACGATTTCATCCAAATACATTTTCCCCATCTTTTTTCAATCTTAACAACACTTAATCCTCCATGGCTTGTCCTATTAACAATTCCAATTGTATGGTATTTGGACAGTCAAATGATACTTGTGAGGTCCCTGGGCAATATCTCTCAAAGTTCCATTTCTCATTGAGGAAATTTTAACACGTTGTTTCAAATTCTCCAATGCAACTTTGATTAACGTCGCATCAATAACACACGCTAGTGATTGCTTTTCTCGCAGATTTGCACATTCATCAAGCTCACGAGGGAGGAGTTGTGTGAGAGGAGTTGGAATGATGGCCCTTGCTTCTTAGTGGCCTCTATTTCCATACTCTTCTTGAAATAATCCCACCTGAATGATTGTACCTCAGTGCTAAGATCACTCCCCAAACTGGTACTTCCCTTTGTGCTTGCTTCCCCTGAAAATATAACCGATGAGAACTCTTTTTCTGTTCAAATAGCTTAGTTTCTCCAAAGTGAAAAGAATGATGATGTCAGAGGTAGGCCACACTAAACGCTTGCTGTCCTATATACATAGCAACTAACTTGGAAGCAGCCCATTATTGCTAAGAAAAACAAAAACCCTTTCCACTGAAATGACGTAAACTATAGAAGGGCTAGAGGAAAACATTTCGAATGTGGCTATTTTTAGAATGTGTCATTAACTCTTTTTTCCTCATGAAAACTTCCACTTTAACCCTCAGCTTGGCCTCTAAAGGTATCCACATAGTCTAATGAAGATGCATCCAAATTCCTTCCTATTTTCCAATCGTGCCCCTGAAAAGCCATCCCTTTTTGCTCCATTTTCTAAGGAATTGCTTACTTTTGCAGAAAGCTATGTTGAACAGTCAGTCATTGCCCTTGGCCAGGTTTCTGTCCTGACTCAGGGCCAAGCTGCAGCTGAAGCATTTGCTACATAACCCAGAGGCAGAAATGACGCTTGAGAAGATCCATTGTGGAAGGAGATGGATTGAGGTTAATGAATTTCCCTTGTCCTCACCCGTATGGAGAAAGGATAGAGCCTATGAGGGAGTGTCCCGAGTCTTTGGGGCCAATACATCTGAAGGCCACTTTGGAGAGGACTTGGCCAGGCTCTCCTGAAAAATGCATTAAATATGTAAAATATATGCTATCGTCTACCCCTCCGTCCTCATCTGGCCCAACTCTCGAAATTACTTTGAGAACATGAAATCAGTCAGTCATTTAGCTAGCATTTATTCTCTGCTTTACAGTGTGTAAGTCTAGAGTGAGGCTGGCTGGGTGTGTTCATCGCTTTGTTTCCAGGTGCTAGCTGAGGCTGGCCCAGAGCCCAAGGAATGCCCTCTGACTTGGCTCTGGACCATTGCTTACCGCCCTTTGGGACAGAGAAAGCCAAATAGCGGCAGAGATTTCCAAAAGTAATCTGACAAGCCGTTTAAGAGAAGCAGTAAATTCTTGAAAATGAGTTGCTGTGAATTCACAGGCATATGTGTATTAAAGCCACTTTACTTCTCCTGCTGGAAGCCTTCTGAGGAAAGGGTTGTGTTGGCTTAAAGAGAGATTCCATAGGACAGAAACTCATTTTCCACCCTATTTTTCTTGTGAACCTCAGAGTTCCATCTCTTTCATTTACTGACAAATGCATTCTTGCTCCCATTAGCAGCACTGCAGAGCCAGTCTTCCTAGGAGAGAGTGAAGGCAGGATTGTATTTTGCCTTCAACACCAACAAAATCATCAGTTAGGCTCTCATTGCTATGACTTTGCTCCTGGGATTGTGCTGAGGCAAATTGGCAGCTTTCAGATGACCAGTTGGCTATTTTTGACTTGTCAACTGGTGCCACAACTGACTTGGGTTGACATTAATGAATGTAAGGAGCAGTACACAAAAGTAGAAACCAATCATTTCACCTCTCAAACTTATTTTCTTAATTCCCATGAATTACAAATTTCATGTTGGAAGAGCGTGCAGAGATCTGCTTATTCAACCCCTTCATTTACTGAAGAGGAAACTGAAGCCTAGAGAAATTCAATGACTGCCTCTCTATGGTCTTAACCATGGCCTATTGAAGTTTTCCTTTGAACCCATCCAGACTTGAAACTGCTAGGAGGAACCTCGAGGGGTCTTCTTCTCTTGGTTCTTCTCTTAAATGCCTGGCTACTTTTCAGTTTCTGCTTTGCTAGATCTTCATCCAGTTCACACCCACCAACTACAGGTATCACTTAAGGCTCTATCCTGGATTTTCCCTTCTCCCTGTATACATGGTGTCCCAAAAGTGTCAGTTCAGTCTTAAACTTTCATAGGACAGAATTAAAAGAGAAGGAGGTCAAGAACAGTCTCAAGGGATACCCATTATTAATTACAAGGTTTGACAGAATGATGTGCCAACAAAGTAGCCTGAGAAATGGTCAGAAAGACAGGAAGAGAACCAAAAGAGAGCTGTGTCATGCCACCTTAGGAAAGAGAAGGTAATCAACAAGGTCAGGGACAGCACAGAGTAGTCAAGAAATATGAAGACTGGGAAAAAGGAATCAAATTTGGTGATTAAAAAATTATAAGTGTGAATGGGGAGATCATCGGTAGCCTTGGAAAGGGCAGTTTCAGGAGCATGAGGAGATCAGAAGCCAGACTGCAGAGTTGAGAATAAGAGCAAAGAAAGTGAAAGTGTTGATTATAGATGGCCTTCTTAAGGAGTTTAGCTACACAAGGAAGTAGAGATAAAGGATTATAGGTAGCAGGGATGGAAAGGTCAAGTGAGGATTTTTTGAGGATAGTAGACATGGACAGGTCTCTAGAAAGTACAGGAGGAGCCAGTAGACAGGGAGAGTTTGAAGATAAGGGACAGAGTGGGAGCAATCTGCCACAAATGAATAGAGGGCCATTCAACTAAGATGCTTCTCTGTAGTGCCCCCATGGAAAGAATCTCACAACCACAATGAGGAAGGAGAACTGTACCTGAGAAGTTTCAAAGTTAGAAAGCTGGAATCAGTGTCATGTATGCCTTCTGGGCACATTTTCCAATAAGAGTATAAGGGTATGTGAACAGAGCTTTGCCTGTATGTGTTGGGGTAATGCAAATACAGACATACAAAGACATACCCACACCATTCCTACCCTCCCGCCCTTGTGACAGCCCTGGTGCAAGCTTAGTTTAGACACTTGCCACCCAATAGCAATTGCTGATTTATACATGGAGAAAGGAAATCGAGTAGACCCACATTCTTGTTAGGCTCTTCCTCTGTACTATCCTTAGCTTCATTTCCATCCCAGCTCAATGCTACCCAAATGTCACAACTCTCCCAAATGGTCACAGGAGCTGAGAGAGATGTGAGCCATATGTGATTGGACAACTGGTAAACTCTCAAGTCTCTTTTTAGCCATGGTCCAGCATGCAGGCCGCTTCTTCTTTGCATTGCAACAATGACTATGCTGGTGTTGGATCCTTAAATGACACCTATCTCTGCTCCATAGCTTGGTTTACAGCCCTGGCCCTGTTCAACTGTTGAGTCCCATCAGTTTGGCAGTGGGCACCTTGACACTTTCTGGCTGTATTGAGTGAGGGTTTTGTCTACTCTACAATGATTTATGAGCTCTGTGCTTTTGTTGAGATCAGTGATTCCCAAAGTGGGCACCTCCAGCCCCTGGTGGACGCTGCAGTGATCCAGGGGAGCGGTGATGGCCACAGGTGCCTTTATCTTTCCTATTAATTGCTATTAAAATTTTTTAAATTAATTTCCAGGGAGCTAAGTCATATTTTTTCTAGAAAGGGAGCGGGAGGCCAAAAACGTTTAGGAACCACTGCTTTAGAGGATATGAAAAAAGGGGCGGGGAAGGAGCTGGTCACGGCTCAGCAGAGCTTCTGCTCTTAACCATGACCTCAAAACCCCTTGCATTCTAATCACAAACATGGCCTGGGGAGTCCCTGGCTCTTGCTAACCATAACAACCAGTCTGACTCTTTGGATCCAACTGACTGGTTGGTTCAGTCAAACAATTAATCGACTAGTCAATTCAATCAAAGCAGTTTCAGGTTTATTTAACCAGCTATCAGAATTCAGAAGTTCGGACTCTCAGTAACACAAGTGTGCCTTGAAGAAAACAGTAGAAAGGCACCTCCAAATCAGATCAACTTTTTAAGACAAATTTTCTTGAGCAAGGAGGAGAGGGAAAGCCCTCTAGATGAGACTTTGTAGAGGTAGAGAGGAGCCCAGAAACCATGAAAAACCACAATTTGAGAGGTTACCTCTAACAGGAAGTAGGGTAGCACAGAGACAGGAGAGACATTTGCCTGAGGCACTACTGCCACATATAATAATAAGTGGCATCTGGTAGCTTTCTATTTTTAACTTATTTTCTCTGTTTATATGTTAAGTAATGTGAATATCCTCTAAATTTGGATACTCTGGGACCAAATATTAGAGGTTCAACCCAATTTACAGATCTACCAGATGAGGATCCTCGTGGCTAGCTCCCTTTCTCTCTAACATACAGTGCTGTCTATTGCACTCTTGAGTGGTATCTCAGATGCCCCAGGCAGTCAGCGAGACAGATTCCCTTTGTCCGATATTCTTTTACCACTGGCACAAAAGGGAAATTGTCAGGTCGCTTCTCAGATTCCCTGGTCCCTGTAATAGAGGTGGCTCTCCCATTCTCTCTGCTTCTTTTCAGCTATTGTTCGGGAACGAACACAAGCTAGGAAGGACTCTGATGACTTGGAGGTCACATGTCACTGGTGGGCGCTTCTGAAACGCATTTAAGATTTCATGTGCTAGGAGCAGCAAGTTAAAATACTGGATATCCATACAGTCCCTGGTCAGTCTAGCAACACACATCCCATGCCTAGCACTGGGCCTCACATCCAGGAGGTGTCCAATAAGCATTTGTTCGTTGTTGGCTTTATCCCTATACAAAAGCCCTGGCAAGAGGGGCAGGTTGTGCTCTTTTGGCTATACTTTTTAAAAAACAAGAAAGGAAAGAATTGTCTCTTCCAAACTGTAGCCTTAAAAAGTGATGGGTAGGTGGTGGGAGTAATGACAGCAGGTGCAATATTATTAGCTAGGCTGTGTTGTACTTTAAGAAAAAAGCCAAGCAAAGAAAGAAGCAAGAGAAATGTCCAGACAGACAAGAGCAGTAATGTATCCGGGAGTAAGTGAAATCTGGAAGGCTCTTCCCTTGGGGAGCACCAGGCAGGGCCCCCCTCCTTCCCAGTCTCCAGCTTCTGACCCTCCTGACTCTGCTGGTCGAGACTCAAACATCGAGTCTGAAAGATTAGAGGGGAGGCAAGGGAGTCTGGGAATAGAATCCAGGCCCATTCAAGAAGAATGAGGCAGAGAGGAGACGATTGAAGTTAAAACAAAAAGGGGACTGCTTGGGGTAGAGCCACTTCTACTCCAGTGTCACAGAAACCATGAATAAATAGTTGAATTCTTGGAACTACAGGTATTGGTAGTGATGAAATGGATTGCTTTGATTTCTCCCAAGGGTCAAAGAGTGTACCACTGATAGGCACCGAGCTGTCAGAGCTGAAGGAAAAAATGTGGTGCCGGATGAGTTACTTCCAACCATCTCTCCTTCAGTTCTATCATTAACACAGAATGTAGATTTATGAGGACAGAGAAGTGAGATGGAGCAAAGCCCTGGCCAAAAGATTTGTGGGACAGCCCTGCAGCCGAAGATGACAGGGAGGAGGGGGCGGACGTAGTGGGGTTTGAGCCCTGCCGTTTCCCAAAAGGCTCGGCAAGCTGGCATGTGTCGTGATCTAACTTGGGGACTGAGGATCAGTCTCTGGTTTAAAGTCTTCAGTGTTTTGGGAAAATGAGCCTACCTTGAGCCTGAGTAGGCTGCTCCCCTAAGGGCCTTTTGCGAGGAGAACAATAGTCTTCTGCCACACTCCAGAAACAAATACATATGAGTAGCTCAGTGAAGGCCATGCAAGACTCATGAAATTGCAAAAGGAAAATAACGGTCCTGCCAAGAACAAACACAAAGGTAAAATGCCAAGTGTCTCTGTGAATCTTGTTTTTTCCCTCCCCAAATATTAGAAATGCTGGCAGACATGTGTATGTGGGATACTGATAATAGGCAAATGAGCCCGTTTAACCTCTGGGCCAGTAGAGCTCTATAGAACAGTCATGTCAGATTGTGTAATGTTAAGGGAAAGCCACAAGAGATGTCAGGAACAACTAGGCTGGTATCCATCAAATAATACATTCCCTGTTTTTTTTTTCAGAAATGCATTGACATCCAATTAAGAAGCTTTAAAAAAAGAATAAGGATGTCTAGTTTAGCAAGCTATTGCTTGGGGTAAGTGAATGTCATGGAAGTTCAGAGCTAGGAAATCACCTGGCCCAACTCCTTCATGTAATAGATGGGGAAACTGAGCCCGAGTAGAGAAGGGACTTAATATCAGAAAGAGAAAGTCCTTAGAAACTCATGTAAAATTGTTGCAGGGCTATTCTGATAAGAGGTTGCATGGTGCAGTGTGAAGATGGGTGGATTAGGAACCAGAGGGCTTGATATCGAATTCTGCTTTACTACCTGTGTGACCCTGGCCAAGTCATTTAATCATCAGGATCCTCACCTGTAAAATGATGGGTTTGGACCCCCAAGTTCCCCCTAGCCATAAAAGCGGTCCTAGGCATCACGTCATCATGGAAAAGGTCTAAGCAAATGTTATAATTAAAATTGCTCAGTAATTGCCTGGGTGCTGGATGGGTAGAAATCATCACAAATAGGAGAGATGCTATTCAAAGTCCTTTCAAGAGTACCTTGAATTGGTTGTTGATTGAGGAGACCAAATTTAGTGTGAAGCTTTGATGCCACGTTTTAGAGACCCTTGAATGTTTCCAATGGCCAGTCATGGTCACTTGCTAGGATTTGCTTGATTTGTGGCTTGCACACTTGTTCTGCAATAACCTCTGATGTTTCCACTCAAAGTGTTTTTCATAATAGAAGCAACTGGGGATAGGGTAGGAAAAAGGAATGGGGGCAAGGGGTAAGGGATGAGAAGGAAACGTAATGAGCATTTTATAGCACCTACTATGTTCCAGGCACTGTGCCAAGCATTTTACAAACATTTGGGGATAATAATTTAGGCCTATGGCCTAAATGCCAGTCCCCACCCCTCCACCAAGTACTGCTTCATGGTAAGCCTGGGAAGAGGATTCACATTCTATAGAGACCATAGGATTAGAGATCCCAAAGGACCATCTTGTCAGCTCCCTTCATTTTAATGATGAGGAAACAGAAGCCCTCCGGTCCCATGGCTAGGAAATGGGAGAGCCAGGATTCAAACCTAGGGCCTCAGATTCTTAAGTTCTAGGCTTGGCCCATGACCCAGTGAGGCCGCTGTGGTACTATCAGTCCCCTTCTGAAGCAGAGTATGTAACTGAGAAGCAATATTCTCATTTAATGTTTCAGTTAGTTAATTAACACAGTGCAAACTTTAAATTGTAGTATCACTCATTGTGCCTTAAAGACTGAGAAAGGTCACCCCTTGGTTTTCTTCTTAGAAGCATCTGCTTGTGCTTTTCTCACTCAGTCCAAGTATGTAATAGTGAGATGATTGGGACAATGTTTTAGTGCCAATTTGCAACAGATTCTTGGGGAGTAAAATAGGATGAGGAAAAGAAGTTCCATTTTTAGACTCATAGAATACCTATTAGTGAATAATGGAATAGCACAAGTACTTAAAAATACCTTTGACGCAAGCCCAGATGCTAATCATTAGTTGTACTAGGCATTTTCCCAAAGGTAATTCATTGCCTTTTTTTCTGCCTGCTCAACTCAAGGCCTATTTTATTGTCCAAGATATATATCATGGTGTACCAACTCAATAATCGCGTAGCCATTAGGCACTGTCTGGATACTCCTTGTATAGCTACTGTCTGGATATTAGGCATTCTTCATCCACTTGATTTTTCCTGTGTGAATAGTTCAGCTGAAACTTTATGTTATTATGGATCCCCCATGGATCTGGATATTTTAAGGCTCAGCATAAAGTACAAACAGGAACAACTGGAGGACCTCACCATCTGTGCTGGATCTCCTCTCTGATAATAGCAAATGTCTTTGACAGACACACTTCTCCCTATTTTGTTTCTTGATAATCACAGGTCATCATGTCAGGTCATCAGACAAAAGAATTCTGTGTCATTTCAGCATTTTCATGAGAGGCACGTTGTTGAAGTCAAGTGTTGCTATGACTGTAATCAAAATGTTTTTCAACAAGTGGTAAGCGCAGTGGGATTTGGGATGTCAGATGCCTTAGAGTGAGTTATGTGATTGTCTGTAAATATGGTGCAAAAACACACTTGCTTCTTTCTCATGATTGAGAGAAGTTGCCAACAGCCTTCACTACCAAAAATGAATACTTAACCCAAATTAAGTAGGCCAAGTAGCCAAGCAGTTGGCATGATAATATAGGACAGCAAGCCATAAAGACCTACACAAATTGGATAGGAGGCACCGGGACCCATCTTACTAGCAGCAGGACCAAGCATTTAAGATTGTATGTAAGACATTTTGGCCATATGGACATACAGTCTGTGTAATGTCTCTTTTTCTCTCTAAACCTCAGTTTCTTCATCTGTAAAATGAAGGGGTTAGATTAGATGATATTTCCATTTCCTTCATGCCCACAATTCTGTGATTTATGAGCATTTATAGTACTGCTATACTAGACTGCCATCTTCTAACATAAAGGGGAATGATATAATTTATCTCCTCGAAGAATGACCTGGTATTCTGGGAACCGTTCTAGGATTTATTTAGAAAATTCTGAGCTATATTCTTTATTCTGTGGGCTGCCAAGATCTTGGGCCATTGACTTCCCCTTGGTTTAGAACAGAAAGTTGCAAGAATGAAGTATTTGAAATTGACCGGATCTTTAGTGTTTTGCAGACATCATGTCACGTTCTCCGAGAGCTTTACGGTTTGCAAAACACTTTTCTCATGACACTCCAGTAACGTAATTAGTGCTACTATCATTAGGCCTGTTTTAAAGATGAGAAAAAGCTGAGGTTCTAAAAGATTGTGACTTGCTGATGCTCACAGAGCCAATTAATGAGATATGAGCCAAGTCTCCAAACTAAGTCTGGCGTTCTTTGTGCAACATAAGGGGGTTTCAACCTTTTTTGTTTCATGGACTGCTTCGACAATCTGGTGGAGCCTATGGACTCCCATCTCCGAATCATGTTTTCAAATGCATCAAATGATTCAAAGAAACAAATTCTCAGACCCCAAGTCTACTGCCCCAAAGGTCCAATGTATTGATTTGCCTATTATCGGTACCCCCGCAGTAACATACTGCTTTATGCGGTATTACAAGTTAAACAATGACAATAAATGGGAGCCCTTCGGGAAAACCTCCAAGAGGTGTCTGTTCCGGGTAATGGGCCTCGCCACTCTCAACCATTCAGATTGGTGTCTGCTTCCTAGCATACCACAATCTAATGGTTCCTCCTTTTCACTTCACCTAATGCCCATGGCTTTCCCAAGAGAACCAAACCCAAAGAACATGGCATTAATTCCTTGTCATTGATTTTTATTAAGCAGGACACATTGCTAATGCTATAAATCAAGACTGACTCCGAGTGGCCTCCCTGGAGCATTTGATGAGCTCATTTTATCATTATTTATTCTTCCCCTCCATTTTTTCTCACATTAGGTCTCTTTTGTGTTGGATCTCTCCTAAGGGTCTCAAGCTTGGCAAGAGTCGCTCTTCTACCTTGTGATTTTTTATTTATTTTTTTGGTGGGAAAGGGAATAAGTGCATTGTTTGTTGATTTCCTCCCACATCTCCTGAGGCTTTTTCCACTTTCATTTCAGCTTGTTTGCTTAATGAAAGAAGTTGGGTTGTTTTATGGACACTGGCTTTGGCAAGGAGCCGGATCACACTTGTGGAGCCTCCTCGTAGTGATGGCAAGGAATTAATTGAAATGCTGAGACCAGGGTACCTACCCAGAGGGGCAACAAATGAGAAATCTAGAAAATAACTGTCTCCCCTTTTCCTTAGATTTCTGTGTTGATTTGTGGCAATGCCTCTAGGATACGATATGTCGGTTTCCATTTCACTCTGCAAGGCGACATGAGGCAATGTGACATGCCGATTGTTTTATGATAAAATTATAAGGGAAAAGATTCCACCTCCCATCTTGTTTGACCACATCATAAAGCTGCCTCAAGAACCAAGTGAAGTTGCACCGCCTGCAGATTCCTTTCAGCCAAGCAGGAGCCTGGGATCCTTGGAAGGAGAGCTTTCTCTTTGTGCAACTACTTGAGTGGGACACACTCACGAACACTTGGGAGCCAGGCAATTTGCTACTTTCCGTCGCTGGCATACAACCGCAGTGTGGTGTTTGGAGTCCACCATTCAGGATGTGTGCTGTATGCTCAGAGGGGCTAATAATCAAATTAGGCCTCTAACAAATGGCAATTTATAATGCTGAAACTAATGAGAGGTCAGAGATCTCAACTCTGCTCGGCGTTTTAATTATCCCATCCGATGTGACTCCATAGGAACATTTTTAGAGGAACAATGTCACACAGCTTTCAATGGATACTTTAGGTTTCATTAAGAAGATTTACGCAACCTATTAGAGAAATGTGAAATATGCTCTTTAATTCCAAGTAGGGGAGAGACTTAGTCGTCCACTTCAGGGGTGGGAAGCAAACAGCCTTAATTTGGTGTTCAATTAGAGTCACATTTGTGGAGCCCCTGCTTTCCCGTAGATGCCATGGAGTGAGGCATTGGATAACAACCCAGGAGCTAAAGATGCAGGTTTTGAGGTAAACAGCCAAAGAATTAGGATGGGCTACCTTGGGCTAAAAATGCCGAGGAGCGGGAGCCATCCTTAGATGGAATGGGCTTTCTTGGTCATTAGTACGTTGGTCATAACCAGGGATCTTTAGACACAGGCTGGATGACAGGCATGTTGTGGAGGAGATTACTGTTCACATGTGAGCTAATCTGGATGACCTCATTCCCTCCTTCATTTCTGCAACATGCATCCATTAAACACCTGCCATAGGCAAGGCATACGGCAATAGATGCTATGGATATAAAAACGAAACAACTGAGCTTTCTAAGAAGCATTTAAATGGAGAGGCTAAGTACTCTAAGAGGTGAAGGTGTGCAGGGAGTGCATTCTAGGCATGGGATACCACTTGCCCAAAGGTATGGAGGTGAGAAACAGACTGTCATGTCCAAAGAACAGCGCACGAACCTTTTTACCTGGAGCATAGAATATTGGGGTGAGTGACGAGAAGAACGTGGAATTGGTCTCTAGAGAGATGGATTTGAACCCTGTCGCACAGGGCTTTAGATGACAAACTGAAGAGTTTTTTTCTTCTCTTACAGGCAATATAGAGCCACTGAAGCTTCTTCAGTAATACAATGACAAAATCAGACTATTGCTTTAGGGATATCCATTTGGTAGCTTTATGAAGGATAGAGGAGAAGAGGGGGACCAATTATGAAAGTATCTCAGGAATCCAGGCTAGAAGATGATGAGGGCCTAAAGTGGAGTTGTATGAACGGAGAGAACAAGGCTTGTGTGTAAGATGTTGTAGTGGCAAAATTTAGCAACTGATTGGATATGGGGGGTGTCTAAAGGACAGGGGGCAATCTGGGATGACTTCAAGGTTGCCAAACTAGGTGACTCTAAGTATGTTTGTGCCATCCACAGAAATATGGAAGTTAGGAAGGGACGGATTTGGGGGGAAAGACAGCGAGTTCTGTTTTGGATGTGCTAAATTTGAAATGTCTATGCATCCTCCAGTGGAGACAGCCTAAAGTCAGTTGGAGATGCAGGCCTAGAGCTCAAAAGATACAGAAACTTTCTGCGTGTGTGTGTGTGTGTGTGTGTGTGTGTGTGTGTGTGTGTGTGTGTGTGTCTGAGAGCCCCGGCATACAGATAACTGAACTCTGGGAAACAGATGATCACAAAGTGAGCAGATATAAAAAGGGAAGAGGACCCTGTACAGAGACTTAGGAGGTACCTATGATTAGAGAAAAGGACATGGATGATGGTCTGTAAAAGATAATTAAAAAGCGGGCAGTTGGGGAAGAGGAGAGGCAGTAGAAAGCAGGGCCCCACACACTTTTCTAGAGGATTTAGGATCTAGGAAAAGGTGGTCAATAATGCTAAATTCGACATAGAAGTCAAGAAGGATGAGGACTGAGAAACAAGCCATTAGGTTTAACAGTTACGAGACCTCAGAAGTCCTTTGCAACTTGGAAGATTTCCTCCTCCAGAAGCCGACTTTCTAAAATGGCAACATAGATAAAAATGAGAAATGGGGGTGGAGGAAAGGGAGTAGCTGGGATTGTAATGCATAGTATAATCACATTATACTTATTCACTTTCCCTTTCTTATGTATTTTTTCCACTACCTTTAGGTTCCCCTCTTCATAGGATGAGATTAGCAAATTGAATTTCTTGTCATTTTGCTATCTCCCCATGAAAGGGAAATAAATATATATATATATATATATATATATATATATATATATATACACACACACACACATATATATTATATATAAGTTTGGCGCTCCCTGTTTTGGCAGTGGTGTTGATCCTTCTCCATGTCATTCACTCAGTAAGCACTAATTATGCACTTACTATGTGCCAGCAACTGTACTAAACACTGGAGATAGAATAAGAGACAGTTACTCTTCTCAAAGAGTTCATAGTCTAACAGGGGAGGCGACCTGAAAATAACTATGTACAAACAAGTTAGATGCAGGATGGGTCAGAAATACTCAATAGAGGGAAGACGCTAGAAAGAAGAGGGATGGAGGCAGGCTTCGTTTAGAAGGTGAGACTTTCACTGGGATCTGAAGGAAAGCAGGTGGTAGAAATGAAGAGGGAGAATGTTTCAGGACTGGAGGACATCCATGAAAAATGCCCAGCATGTGGAGATGGAATGTCTTGTGGAAGCAACAGCAAGACCTCGGAGTACAGGGGAATAGGGAAGGAGATCTAACAAGACTGGAAGAAGAGTGGGGGAAACTGGGTAGAGGTGGTGAAAGGCTTTGAATACAAAACAAAGGATTTTCTTTTTGATCCTAGAGGTGACAGGAAGCCACGGGACTTTATTGAGTCAAATCAGGGGATGATTCAATTTAGAATGATTCACTTGACAGCTAGATGGAGGTAAGGAGACCAACCAGAAGGCTATTGAAGTTAACTCATGATTTGTGGGGATGATAGGTGGCACAGTGGATAGAGTATTGGGCTTAGAATCAGGAAGATGAATCTTCTCGAGTTCAAATCCAGGCTCAGACACTTAACTAGCTATGTGACCCTGGACAAGTCATTTAATGCTGTTTGCCTCAGTTTCCTCATTTATAAAATGAGCTGGAGAAGGCAATGACAAACCATTCTAGTATCTCTGACAAGAAAACAACAGACGGGGTCACAAAGAGTCAGACAGGATTGAAACAACAGAACAAACAAAAAGTGAGAATAATGAATCCCCTGACATGGTTGCGTTATTTAAATTCATACTGCCTACTTCCATTAGGATGCAAACATCGACCAAAATGTACACAGTTATAACTTCAAATAGTGTGAATGACTGCACGTAACCACTTCAGTAGATTTCTTATTTGTGCTAATCGAGACATAGTTATAGCCCAGGTATGAGGTGTGATAAAGGCCTGCACCAGGTCATGACAGCATCAGAGGAGAGAAGAGAGGTATATCCAAGTGGTGTCAGACAGGTAAACTCAACCCTAGGATCTAGAGTAGCCGGGAAGCAAAGTCTGGTTGTCATGTGCTACAAGTGAATGCCATCTATGTGTATATTTGCAAATATGATCTACTGAAAAGAGTTCCCAAAGCCAAGGAATATAGAATAGAAAATATTTCATCTTTGGTCTAAGAGTGGGGAAAAATCTTGCTAAGCTTGAGTGCATTGAGTGAGATGAACTTAAATCAATGGAGAATTTAGTCTCATTAGGACTAAGTCTTATTGGATTAGACGGGCCTTTTTTTCTCCAAAGAGGTTACCAGTCAAATGGTAGTGCCCACTAGTCTGAGTGCTTTGAGGTCAAAGATGCAAGCTCAATTCAGCAAGGATTTATTGAGTATCTACCATGTGTCAGGTACATAGTAGGTGCTGCCTTTCTCAGTGTGACTATTTGATGAAGTACAATGAGAGTAATGCTGGGAAGTTGAGCATGTAGGTATCAACAGGTCCACAAGTTGACCAGCTCAAGTATTAAGGTCAGCTACCCCACTTGTGGAATAACCTCAGGAATATGGATGAAAAAAAGCAAGGAAGTTTCAACCTATGCTCCTAAGAGATTTGACTTCATGGCTGAGAAGGCCCAATGCAAGAATTTCCAAATGGCATCTCTCTTTTTTGTTTGTTTGTTTTTAAACCCTTAACTTCTGTGTATTGGCTCCTTGGTGGAAGAGTGGTAAGGGTGGGCAATGGGGGTTAAGTGACTTGCCCAGGGTCACACAGCTAGGAAGAGTCTGAGGCCAGATTTGAACCTAGGACCTCCCTTCTCTAGGCCTGACTCTCAATCCACTGAGCTACCCAGCTGCCCCTAAATGTCATCTCTTTATTGTCTTATCTTGTGAGTTTGGTGTTTCAAGTGTGTCTCTCCAGCTCTTGTATTTTTCAGTCATTTCAATCATGTCTAACTTCATGACCCCATTTAGGTTGTTTTTTTTTTTTTTTGGCAGAGATACCAGAGTGATTTTACATTTCCTCCTTTAGCTCATTTTACAGAGTCTAACAGGGTTAAGTGACTTACCAAGGGTCACACAACTAGTAAGTGGCTATGGCTGGATTTTGAACTCATGAAGATGAATCTTCCTGATTTCTAGCCCAGTGCTCTCTCCACTATGCCTCCTAGCTGCCCATGCCTCTCTAGCTAGTGATAGTTTTTGAAAAGCAGGAATGATTTCTTGTATGTCTCCTTATTTTAAGTGATTTGAGTGATGGTCATTGGTCAGATCCTATATATCAATTAGCTGGTATTCATTGATTAATAATCTTGTGCTAGGTACTATGGAAGAGACAGAAGGATGAAAATAAAGCCCGTCCTCTTAATCACTGTGTCTAGAGCAGAAGTGTCAAAATCAAATAGAAATGAAAGGCCACTTAAAAACATATTGGGGGGGGCAGGACAAGCAGCTAGATAGCTCAGTGGGTAGAGAGCCAGGCCTAGAAATGGGATGTCAAATTTAGCCTCAGACACTTGCTAGCTGTCACCCTGGGCAAGTCAATTAACCTCCATTGCTTAGTCCTTACTGCCTCTTCTGCCTTAGAACCAATACCTAATATTGATTCTAAGAAGAAAGGCAAAGTTTTTTTTTAAAAAGTCATACATCAGGATGTTTATTAAATATTTCCTAATTACTTTTTTTAAAACCCTTGTACTTCGGTGTATTGTCTCATAGGTGGAAGATTGGTAAGGGTGGGCAATGGGGGTCAAGTGACTTGCCCAGGGTCACACAGCTGGGAAGTGTCTGAGGCCGGGTTTGAACCCAGGACCTCCTGTCTCTAGGTCTGACTCTCAATCCACTGAGCTACCCAGCTGCCCCCTAATTACTTTTTAATCTGTTTTGGGTTGCATCTGGGAGTGCTGCAAACTGTGGGTTTGACACCTCTGGTTTAGAGTAAAAAAGAGCCTAAAGCAAGAAAGGTACGAGTACTAAGTGAAGCATTAGTTTGCATTACACAGAAGTAACATCTCCCATATACGAATTAATGAGAGTACACCATGTGAAACACTCCATTGATTTGGGGGTATTCTGCTACCAAAATGGCATAAAAAATTCAAAGGAGTCTAGCAAGTGAGAGAACAAAAAGATTAATCTCATGAAGGGATTGGCTTACAATAAAAGATGAAAGGACTTTAAAGTGTAGCTTTACTGTGATCCGTAATAGTTTACACATATTTGAAAGATATCCTAAAAAGTGTAGGAGGAATTTGTTACTCAAGAACAAGAAGGTCTAATTAATTTGTTAAGTAAAGGAATTTAATTGACCAGTTTCTCAACTGGCTCAACTCAATGAACAAAAAAGCCTACTCATTCTCTTCAATATTGTGCTATGCCATGAGAACTGCACATTTTTTTCTGAACTGAACCTTGACGGAAAAATTATCCCTCCAGTCCAGTTTTTCCAACAAACATACTTACGAGACACCTCCAGTGTGGTGGGTACCAGTAATAAAAGCAGCAGCAGCAGCAACAAATAGCTTACATCAGTGGTTCCCAAACTTTTTTGGCCTCCCGCCCCCTTTCCAGAAAAAAATATTACTTAGCCCCCTGGAAATTAATTTTTTTAAATTTTAATAGCAATTAATAGGAAAGATAAATGCACCTGTGGCCATCACCACTTTCCTGGATCTCTGCAGCACCCACCAGGGGGCAGTAGCGCCCACTTTGGGAATCACTGGCTTGCAGTGAGGTGAAGGAAGTATAATACTTATGGAAATATACATGATACGCAGCAAAATATGATTAAGGGCCAATGAACTATCCAGATGAAGTGTACCAAGCAAATCTCAGGCAGGAGAAATCATTTTCAGCTTCAGGCATCAGAAGAATCTTCACAGAAGAGGTGGCCCCTAATTCTTAATTTAATTAAGCAAACAATTATTAAGTGACTTCTATCAAAACTCTAAGACACCAAGTTGACAAGCAGTAGCTCCATTTGCCACTTACAGAAGTAGTTTCTTTGCTGAAAATGAGTATGAAATGATCTCGTTGGAATCTAGACTTAAGTCCCAAATAAGGACTTCCAAAGATAGAACCAAGATGGTGGTAGGAGAGAAAGCATTCAGTTGGGATCTTCCTAAACAATTTTAGTATACGTGCTGCTGAAGCGAGCACTAAACAATTTAAAAATAATGCCTCAAATCGAATTTTTAAGTGGCAGAGCCAACAAAAGGTCACAGTGTGACATTCTACCAGGTTAAAACAATTTAGGTGGTCAGAAGAAAGATCTGAGACATGGGGGTGGAGGCTGGCTGGCACAGACCATGTAGATGAAATACCAGTGGTAAGACTAGTTGGTGGCAACAGAAACAGCAGTAGCTTCAGGAATTCTCATGCTAGATGGTAAGGGAACCTGACAACTGGTCAGAACGAGATTACAGATGGCAGCTAGGTGGCTTAGTAGATTAAAAGTCAGATCTAGAGATGAGAGGTCCTGCGTTCAAATCAGGCTTTAGACATTTCCTAGCCATGTGACTCAGGATAAGTCACTTAACCCCTATTCCCATTGCCTAATAAAGAGAGATTACAGAGCACTCCTGTGCTAATGCTGGAGGCAGGACTAGATGGTATTTGGCGACTTCATTGCCTCTACCCACATCTGGGTATAAGCACTTCTGCCTGCCTTCAGGGGCAATACCACTTTTGGTCACAAGCAATAAGAAAACTTGAGTAACCGTATCACTTCCAGCCCTAAGGGATCAGGGAACCTGGAGCAGTCCCAATGTAGCAGGGGTCCTGAGAAGCAATAGAAAGAATCAAAGCCATCTATAGTCACATGAGAAAAAGCTCTAAACCACTATTAATTAGAGAAATGCAAATTAAAGCAACTTTGAGGTACTGCCTTGTATCAGATTGGCTAGCATAACAGAAAAGGAAAATGGCAAATGCTGGAAGGGATGTGGGAAAATGGGGACCCTATGTACTGTTGGTGGAGCTGGGAACTCATCTAACCATTCTGGAAAACCATTTGGAGCTAGAAAAAGTGTGCATACACTTCGACCCAGCAATATCATTATCAGATTTGTATCTGAAAAAGATCAAAGAAAAGGGGAAAAGATCTATTTGTATAATAATATTTACAGCAGCTCTTTTTGTGGTGGCAAAGACTTAGAAATCAAGGAGATACTCATCAATTCAGGAATGGCTGAACAAGTTGTGGTTCATGTTTGTGATGGAATACTACAGTGCTATAGGAAATGATGAGCTGGATGGTTTGAGAAAAGCCTAGAAAGATAAATTAATTGATGCAAAGTGAAGTGAGCAGAACCAGAGGACTATTATACATAGTTAACTGTAATACTGGATGGCTAATCAACCGTGTCTTATTAAGACAGTGATCTAAAACAATTCCAAAGGGCCCATGATGAAAAATGCTATTTCCTTCCAAAAAGAGAACTGATGAACTGTGAGAGCAGATGGAAGCGCTTATTTTTACTTTATTTTTCTTGTTTTAGTTTTTATCTGTGCTTTCTTTTGCAACATGGCTAATATAGAAACACATCTTGCATGACTTCACATGTATAATCTATATCAAATTTCTTGCCTTCTCAAGGAGTAGGGGGATAGGGATGAAGATAATTTGGAATTCAGATATTAAAATGATTTTAAAATATTTTACATATAATTGAGAAATATTTAAAAGGCCCAACTAAGCCAGATCTTCCAGAAAATGTTTTTGATGAAGCTAGAAAAGACAACAAATGTGAAATGATACAGATCTCCCTATATGACGATAGTGATCTATTATCATTGCCATTCTTGGATTTTCTCTTCTCACAATTTGCTGCATTTGAACACAAATATTAGCACTCAAGTTGCTCTAAGAGGAAGTGAAAATGACTTTTTTATTTTTAAACATTTATTAATATTTATATTTTAGAAAAGTTAACATGGTTACATGATTATGCTCTTACTTTCCCTTTCACCCCCCGACCTCCCCCCCTCCCCTGACCGGTATGCATTTCCACTGGTTTTAACATGCGTCATTAATCAAGACCTATTTCCAAATTGTTGATAGTTGCATTGGTGTGGTAGTTTCGATCCCCAATTATGTCCTCATCAACCCATGTATTCAAGCAGTTGATTTTCTTCTGTGTTTCCACTCCTGCTGTTCTTCCTATGAATGTGGGTAGCATTCTTTACCATAAATCCCTCAGAACTGTCCTGGGTCATTGCATTGTTGCTGGTACAGAAGTCCATTACATTCTATTTTACCACAGTGTATCAGTCTCTGTGTACAATGTTCTTCTGACTCTGCTCCTTTCACTCTGCGTCAATTCCTGGAGGTCTTTCCAGTTCACATGGAATTCCTCCAGTTTATTATTCCTTTGAGCACAGTAGTATTCCATCACCAGCATATACCACAATTTGTTCAGCCATTGCCCAATTGAAGGACATACCCTCATTTTCCAGTTTTTTGCCACCACGAAAAGCGTAGCTATAAATATTTTCATGCAAGTCTGTTTATCTATGATCTCTTTGGGGTACAGACCCAACAATGGTATGGCTGAATCAAAAGGCAGGCATTCTTTTATAGCCCTTTGAGCATAGTTCCAAATTGCCAGCCAGAATGGTTGGATCAGCTCACAACTCCACCAGCAATGCATTAATGTTCCAATTTTGCCACATCCCCTCCAGCATTCATTACTCTCCCCTTCTTTCATTTTAGCCAATCTGCTAGGTGTGAGGTGATACCTCAGAGTTGTTTTGATTTGCATTTCTCTAATTATTAGAGATT